>NC_133233.1:13412734-13712734 GCF_040436345.1 Pagrus major
TTTGTTTGAATGTTGCTCTCTCCTGGACGATTTCAACCGCCTTGTTGGCAGCAGGCCACTCAGATTTGGCCGTGACAGTATTTGGCGTTTTGTTGTCATGGCGCTGAAGCTGTCTCAGTTGTCTGGGCAACATGTGCCGGGGCTCATGGGAGCCTCATAAATGTCATGTATCGACGGAACCGCTCGGGAGAGCAGGAAGTCCTTGCCAAAAAGAAGATAGATAGAGCGCCACTGGTGTTGGGGATGCCATGTTGCATTAAATCATGTTTGCGCACGCTAGCGCAGACATACACGTGCACACTTGTACAGATGTGCATGCAACCATGCATACAAATACACTTGGCAGCATTTGCTTGCAAACATGTAGGTACGCATGCAGTGATCACCAACAGAAAGCACACAGATAACACAGACGTGTGAACAAACTCTTCCTCCTCCACCTTTTATTCTCGCTCTCCCCTTTCATAATGTTCAAGGAGGCCATTCAGCAGCCCCCACCCCGCCCTCTGTAGGTGTGTCACATTTTCGCCACACGTTCCCCTCCCCAGGTCACTGTCATGCGCCTGGACCTACTGAGCACACAGGCTTTAAACAGTAGAGACAGCACTTGTCCGTTAGATTAGCGTGTCCCCGACGTCACATGCCTTCGCCTGCACACGTCACCACTTGTCTGGAGGTGCCTGTCGAGGTTCATTAGAAAATGCCAAGATTTAAGAAAGAGAGAAATTTTGTCAAAAGGTAGACAAAAACCTCTGAGTTGCATGTTATGTGTTTTCACTGAATGTGGGAACATTTATTTGATTTGATGCTGTGTGCTGTGTAAATGCAGGTATGAAACTGGGTTATGTGTTTTTTTTCTTCTTTTTTTTTATCAATAAAAATGCCTTTTTGAATTTTCTTCTCTGATCAGAAATAAATATTCCTGACCCCCACATCATTATTATTCAACACAAAACACATATTCTAACCAACAAAGCAACTCCAGGCCGAGGCGAGGGCCAGCCGGCATTTCAAACGCCCCTGAGATTCCAGATATTCTAATACCGTGGGACCTCCTCTCATATTTATTGTGGGAATCAGAATTTATGATGAGTAAATTGGGCTTCTTCATCTGTGTGCCGGGGGGGTTGCAACATGCGGCCGAGATGGCTTGACTTATTGATTACAGGGAGCAGTATGCCCCATTTCAAAGGGAAGGAGAGCCCCCGCCACGCAACTTCTGAGAATTAATTTGCCCGGCATGGGCCTTCATGAGAAACACATGTCCGTGCACACACACAGGAACGCAAGCATAGACACAAACAGGCGCACAAAAAAACCAAAGCCTGCAGGTAAAGGAATCACACTCAAAAAAAAAAAAAAAGAAAAAAACAGCTACACATGCATGCAGACCCCTGCAGCCCCCCCAACACACATACACACTCACACACACACATACATGAGACCAATTTTTGCAGTGCTCCAGGTGACAAGACAAGGCCATTCTGTTGTAACCAAAGATTGTGATCGTACTTGTTGGCACGGGCATAAACACTCAGGCATCTGAAACATTCTCCCACTGTAATAAAACCTAGAAAGTTGTACATTTCTTTCTTTTCCTTTTTTTAAGTTCATAGTTCATTTGTAGCTTGTGCATAGTATGCACCTTAAAAGCTAATGGTGTTTCTGCCTATCAAATAAGAAATGCTGTTTTTTTCATGATCTGCTATTTTGTAATGTATTTTTCAGGGGAATAACAGCAAAGGAAAAATGAAATACAAACACTGCGGCTGAAAAGTATTTTAAAGATCTTTTTTTGGCCTTTCAGCCGTTCACAGAGAATGACACTGTAGCTGTACTGGAAGCAAATATGACTCCGACACGGTCCCATCCAAAGCGTTTCTCCAGAATCGAGTCACAGCTGAACTATCAGTGGTTCATCCCTGGCATTGTCCACAGGATCACCCTCTGCACTCAGACACCAGCTCCTATTTCACCAGCAGCACCCGCGCTAATTTATCATCATGGTCATGACAGACAACACATCTGTGTGTGAATGGATTGAGTGAGGAAAGAGGGAAGTGAAGGAGGGACAACAGTGAGAGCAGGGAAGAGGAGGGGGGGGCAGAGAGAGGGAAGAGTAGGAGGAAATATGGTAGCAAGGAGAATTCGGATCGCACAATCGGCGAGGCTTTTTAAGGGTCATATTTTGTTTGAAGGGCCCCATCCTACCCTTCGCTCGACCTCTCTCTATCCCCGCTGCCTCCTCTCTCATAACACGCTGTCAGCTAACCCCCTCGGCAACTGGACAGCTCATTGTCTTGGGCTATCTTATATTACAGCCCATATACTGCAGGTGTGATATGGAAAAGCATTAAAGAGCTTATAAGGAGTGAATTGAGAATGTAGACCTGCCGAGGTTTACGTCGCCATATAAAACTATAGCTTTGCAGCTTACGAAAGGGCAAGTCCGTGACGACCTGCTTCTTGACGTTGGTCCCGTATGAAACATTCTTTTTTAAAAAAAAATCTTTATAATTTATTTATGATATAATGCCGGTTGACTGACGCTGCTGTGTTGGCCGAGCCGAGCAGACGTTCTAGTGATGAGTGTGCTGGGCAGATCGGTGGAAATACGGATGGACAACAGATGGGGAGACACACACTTACACCCATGTGCCTTGTTGTTCACATGTGCATGCTCATATTCATACAGTATTTGTGTGCGGTTGTGCGTACACGCACGCATATGTGTCGAGACAGCAGGTGTGCGCCTACACACGTTCTCGTGTGTGTGTTCAAGCAAGCATATCTGTTTACTTTTGCTCTCCAAAACCCACTCACATTTGAATGCAGGAGACAGGACACATCTCCCTGCTCTGTGAGCCGCTAGACAGCTCAGTCGGAATATTTTAGAGTACACACACTCTCACACACACACATACACGCCTCCCTGGGGTACCCCATATGCGGCGCCTGGGGAGTGCAAAATGGAACTTTTTAAAAGCCAAAAACACTTCTCCTGAACAAACTAGTCTGCTTAATAATACCACACCCGTGTTTCTCTCTCCTCTCTCACGACAGGCCGTCATTATCTACAAGGGGGTGGGTGTTTCGGCTGCTTTTTAGGGAAAGGTCGTGGTTGTTGTTTTGGTGTCTGAAAGCCTTGCTACAAGGCGGATGGCAAATAGACTATAAACTCTTTGGAATCTATGCATCAACAAATACATTTTGGCATGGAAATGAAAAGCGGAAGGAGTTTGGGAGTTGCGAATTTAGCGTGAAGCTCCTGCAATGTGCAAACTCCCAAGACGTTCGATTGACTGAATTGCTTATTTTGGACCTGCAGTACATGCTGCGATATTTTGATGTGCGTTACATTGCAAAATCATAAAATCTATGTTGTTGAGTTTTCTTTATTTATATATATACATATATATATATACACACACACAAGAGGAGCTAGGGTCTTTTTTTCTTCAGTTGAGGTAAATGAACTTATGTACACACAGACACACAAAAAAACAAACACACACAGACTCCAGGCACACAACCAGTATGTATACAGACAAACACACATGCACCTTCTGCTCTTATGAAGATAAATATGGCAAGGGGTAGATTTTCACCCGCACCCACTGAACGGGACACACACATTCATCTTAGCTGTATTTGGTGTTTTGGGTTGTGTGTGTGCCTGTGAAGGGGGGGGGGGGGGGGGGGGGGGGGACGCATATTGGGGATACAGCAGCAGTGGGTGTGTGCACCTCACTGCCTTTTCAATGTATGGAAATGTATGTGCATTTTTAAAGTAGGGGGGCTAAATTTATTTCTCTCCCACCCCCCCGTGTACCCTGCGCCCCTTCCTCTCTCTCCACACCTCATTCCCGAAGCTGATAGACCTATGGATGCATGATAGATGGAGAGAGACATGGAGGGGTCTCTGCATGGATGCATACATGCATGCATGGATGTATATACACCCCACTCCCCCCCTGTCCTCTCAAACACACCCCATAAAGTCACACACGACACACACGCACATGCATACACACACACACCTCTGAATGCGGGATTCATGCGCATACCAAACGTAATCCATAGTTTTACATAATGGGGAGGAGGAAAGAGGGGAGGCGAGCCGGCTCCTGTAGCCGGGTGATAAAGATAATATGAATCATCTGACTCTTTCTCTTTCTCTGTGTATGTATACACATTCACCTAGGGAGATGCTGATATGCTATAGGGGAATATAATGAGATATGGAGAAGGTCCCCCCTGATCGTCAAGAACACATGTGGGTCATATGTGTGCTTTGTGCAATTTTCACAATGTATAAGGATTATGGTTCACGGTATGCAGAGATTTAAGGAAATTGCTCCAAGTGCAAGTCATATGTGTGTGTGTGTGTGTGTGTGTGTGTGTGTGTGTGTGTGTGTGTGTGTGTGTGTGTGTGTGTGTGTGTGGAATGGCAAAGCTATTGCACCATTTGCACGTATTGCATGAAAGCAATTGGAAATGCACAATTGAGTGCACTGTTTTGATATGCAATTGATGGATTTTCCCTGCACGTTTGAATAATAGTATGTATATACTGGGAGATAGGAGTTTGTTTGTCGCTGGAATTAATTAAGCAAAAAGTCTGCAACGCACTCTACATACAAACAAAAAGAAGAGTCACTGTTAATTATTCAGAGAAAGTTAATTTTTCTGAATATAATTAAAGGCATTTAACCATCAGGGACAGAGTGAGATCAAAGATGTATATTTGATGTCATGCAGATAGCATTTTTAAATTAGCAAACCCTCTTAACTTTATAATTATCTTTGGTGTGAGAACTGAGGCAGGAAGTTCTTTTGTGTTAATTCTGGGGCTGAAATAGTCTCCTAAGAATTCGATGAAAATTAATTAGAAATAATTGCAGATAGACATGCAGATTGCATTTACAATGCAAATAAATCTTAGCAGAGCAGAACTAAAGTTTCCTTTTTGCCAGTGTTATTGTGAAATAACAGTAAAAATATAAGACGGCTATTTTTATTCAGATATGTTAACTTTGTGTGACATTTAAATGCAATTTATAGAATTTGAACATGGATTTTAGTATAAATCTATGTTAACTGAGGGTCTGTTTTAATTAAACAATTTATTCCTTTACATGACAATATTCTCTCTTTCTCATTTCTTTGAAGGGATTTTTTGGATGTGTATGTCAAAAGCGCTCTCTTCCCCCCCTCTCCCCGTGTTTCTGCTGAAGCTGACACACACAGTAATGTCCAAATATATCAAGAAAGAGAAATAGAAAGAGGGAGTGAGTGAGGGTGTGGTGTGTGTGTGAGAGAGAGGGGGAGAGAGGCTGAATTCTATCTCCAAGTATCAGTGGCCCCACAGAAAAATAGAATTGTTTCCTCCATATTAGGAATCAAAGCTAAGCCCGGTGTTATTGTGTCCACCATTTTGACTGCAGCCGACAGACCTTGAGGAAGCAGGTGCACCGGGATGAGTGTGTAGGTGTCACTACATTTCATTTATTCATTTTCTCTTTTTTTGTGGAGGTCGAAACGCATGCTTCTGTGAATTCTTCTGCTCCAGAATTGCTGAATAGGTGTATATTTGTGTTACCTTCACATGCAGTTTATATACATGTGTGATCATGTGGTGGTGAATGCGGGTGTCCATGTGTGCGGCTGGTGCACAAGCATGTACGCCTGCAGGTGTCCGCGCCTCGTGCATTTATAGTCCCAGGGAACTGTTGACCTCACCCACCGCCCCCCGCACAACCACACCGTGTGTTCCTAGAGGACCCTTGAACTTGACCGTGGAGGGAGAGGGGTGACGGGACCGGAGCTGAGGCTTAAAACAAACCACTCTGATGGACAACAAAGACAAGGGGGAAGGGGGTGGTGTTGGCTTGGGTTGGGGGGTGCGTAAAGGTTGAGATTCAAGGGGGAAGGTCCCCAGGGTGCATGTGTGTTTGTGTTGATGTGTCCATATTATCTGGTCTTAGAAATCTGAACCGTCACTCACTCATCTGTTCTTTCATTTATTTATTTTTTGTGACTTTTTTGAAAATTCATTAGACTGCACAAAGAAAATGGCATAATGGTTAAAAATGTATGTTCTTTTTCAATTACTGCTTGGCTTTCTTAAAGTTTTTTTTATAGTGGGTCAAATGCTACCACAATAAAACAGCATGGCGTGGTTATAAAGCAAGTTCAAATCAGCAACATGTGTGTGTTAAGATATGCGTACTGCGTGTGCTGTGGCCATGCATACACAATGTGTTTAGATGTCTGTGTGCATTAACGCTCATGTTTATATTTAAATTTGCATGTATATTTGCATGGATCATTGTTTAGATAATTTGGTGAAAAAAGGTGAATATTGATCAACTCTGGTTATATTAACACAACCAAACAACAAGTACCTCCAAAAATGTGCGAGCACTGTGTGAAAATGTGTGTGTGACACCAGTAATCCAAATAGATATGGTATAGATGAGTTTGAATAGGAAGCTGTGGGAGAAGATGAAAGAAGTCAGACAAATGGGATGGAGAAGGATGGAGAGGAAGATGAGAGGAGAAAGTTTGAAAGGAGGTAGAGGTTGGAAAAAGAGGGAAGAGAAAATGAGTTGAAAATTATAACGGAGGAGGAGGGTTGAAGTGGAGAGGAAGAAGAGGAGGAGGAGGGAGGAGACGGGAAGGTTTGGGAGGAGGTGAAGAAGAGACAGAAGATAGAAGAGAGGAGGAGGTTGGAGGGAGAACAGGTGGGGGTTGGGAGTGGGAGGGGGTAGAAAGAGGTCAGGGAGCATAGCATCTTTTGGCGAGGAAAATGAAGGTGCGTGTGCGTGCAAGTGTGTGTGTCTTCCTAATTGTGAGTAGAAGGTGAGGGGTGAGGCCTAGGCACGCTCTTCGCAAAAACAGCAGATAGCGATGGACAGTCGGAGGCAGCACTGTACTGTGTGTGTCTGTGTGTGTGTGTGTGTGTGTGTGTGTGTGTGTGTGTGTGTACGTCAGCACATGTATGCATGTGTGTCTGTGAACTCGCACCGCATGTGTGTGTGTGTGAGCGTGCGTGCATGCTTGCGCCTACGAGTGTGTGTTTTAATAGCCACAGTCAGAGAGCCTCTGTCAGACGGTCAGCTAATTGGCCATCTTACAAGTACAGAGGAGGCTGCTCGCAAATTGGCAAAAAGGGCAACCGGCTTCAATCTGATACCAAACTCCTTTCTGTCACGATGCTGTCCATTAGACAACAGCTTAAGTCAGGGAAATGGAACAAAAATAAAGAAAAACAGAATACAAAACAGGGGGAAAATAGTGGCGTAATTGTGCTTTGGAGACTCGTGTTGTTGCGCTTGACCCGTGTGTAGCGAGACAACGGGGATCATGCCAGATTTAGCGTAAATAAAAATTTGGGGGGGAATGCTGGCAACTCAGTGGGCGGGTGTGTTTTTATTATATTTGTGTGTGTTTGTGTGTGTGTTTCCCTGTTGAAGCCTCATGTATTTTAATCCATGTAAAGTCCCAACTGGGTTCCAATTAGGAACAGGTTTCCTAACGCCCTGAGGGGAAACTGATAATTATGCTGTTCACTGTGGTTGTGACTTAGAGTGTTTGTGTATTTGCGCGTGTGTGTTTTCAGGGGGACTAACACAGTGTATGATATTCTTTTTTATCTTTTCCTAATGTTTACAATGCTGACTTTGTTAGCTGTATCAAATGATTCCTCATAATTAGACACGATGCAGAGATTCAAATCCTCTTATCTCAGTTGTTTATCATGAGTAGTGAGCCGAATGCACAGACTTGAATATCATGTCGTAGGCTGAACTTATGCTTGAAGGCACAACAGGCGAACGTGGTTCAGTGTTGTTGTTCCTGAACATTTTTGGGCCTTCTCTTTAAAACATACTGTTGTTTAAGTGCTAATGTGTGTGTGGTGTGGACTGAACAGCGGTGGTAGTCTTTTAATTTTCATCTTTCTGTAATGTTTACGTTGCTGGTGGTGTTAGCTGTACCCAATGTTTCATCTTAATTGGGCCTGATGCAAAGATTTAAATCCTCTTATCTCACTTGTTTACACACTGCTTTAGGTATAAATCATGAGCATCAAGGAACAGCAGTCATATTTATACAGTATGTAAATAAAGATGTATCTGAGGATTTGACTTTTTCTTTAAATACACGTGCACGACGAGTCCTGTAGGTGTGTATGTGTGTGCCATCACGTGTGTGACAGGTAGCCGTGCCCTAACGCTCTTAAACTCCCCGCCCGCCGTCTAACCTTGAAAAGAGCGAGTGACGCTGATGTAGTGGACAGCGCGCCGCTCACATCTAAACCTAAATGTTGAAAAATGTCCCCTCAGATAAAATGGATGACCCAACTGTAGAGCCCATCGGTATAAATACATTGTTTTTGCAAGGCTGAGCTGACAAGAAAGCCAAGAAAACGTTGAGTGTTTTTTTTCTCCGTATGGTTTTTCTGCAATTTGAAACGCTTGCTATGGTGGCAAAAAAAAGCAGCCTTGTGTTTATTTCCAGCACTGCAGTGTTTTGGGGCTGTTAGGGCCCTCCTCACTGCGTATTCATGAACTCTTATTGTGGTTGCCACTATTTCCATATCGTGTCGGTGCAAAAGAAACGCCTCACAGAGGGGAATCGAATACGGGATATTTACAGCGTTTTTCATAATCCGTACAGATGGACATGCTGGGGTGTGTACATATAAACTGTTGTCAACTTATTCATATCAGACGAGATTCTGGGAGGGGGCACGGGGTTAAAAATCCAACTCCAATTTACAAATCTCAGATAATTTTTCACACTCCCCTCTGAAGATTTTTTACATAGAAATGAAGGGAGAGGAGGGTTGAGGGGGGGTGTGTGCAAGAAATCTTTTGAGACTGCAAAACAGCATAATTGTTTTGCTATCCAATCGGGTGTTATACTACACATAATATATGGTTATTTCATACAGCCTCCAGACTGCCAAGATGTTTTCAATTTGGCACAGCCCTGCGATCATGATATCACAGAGAAAAGAGAGAGGGAGAGAGAGCGAGCTTCCAGTCTGGGATGGCCAGAGCAGTGAGAGGGCGATCATTTCGCCAAACTCAAAGGCTTTCCCCCCCCCCCCCCTCCCTCTCTCTCTCTCCCTCTCTCTCTGGGACGAATAATTCCACAGTTGCTGAGGCACTGAAAAAGCAATCTGCGGAATACCCCAGGGTCATGTCTGTGGCCGGATGATTTGTGTGAAATGTCATACATTAAATATAAGTTTAACATTCAGCCCGGTGCACTGTAAAACTGCCCTGTCGTTGCCACAGTCCGCCATTTCCCTCTGTGCAAGGGAGGGTTCGGGTTCAGGAAAGCGGTCACAAAGGAGTTGGACACACAAATACGCACACACGCACATACACACCACCCCCTGTGTCTGCCCAATCTTAGAGGGAGTAGGAGGGAGAGGAGGGGGTGTGAGGCCATTCGATCCACAGCTGCATTTCATTTACGAATGCGAGAGCGCTAACTTTTTTCTCGAAAAAAATATATCTATATAATTTTTTTTTTTTTTTTTTTCAATTTCATCTTGTATTTTTCCCAGGGAGCTTTTGGGCCAGACAGGCATTGAGAAAAAAGGGGGGGGAGGGTAGCCGTACACAGACAGATGGACAGAGAGACGGACAGTTTGTCTAGAGGCAGGTGTTGAATTCGCGTCCAGGCTGAGATGAGAAAGTAAGAGAGGAGGTGAGGAAAGAAAAAAGGGTTGTAACTAATTCATAAAGTTTCAGGAAAATAGCAGCCACTGAGAGGAAGAGAGAGAGAGAGAGAGGGGAGAGGAGCGAGAGAGAGAGAGACAGAGGAAAAAGGTGTCTCCAGGGACTTGAGTGAAGCAGTCATCCCAGAGAGGGAGAGAGGGGAGATTCTGTCCATCCTAGCAGATGAGAAAGAAATGACAGAGAGGGTACAAAGGATGTCATCCTCCAGATGGACAACTGATGAGTTTTCTCCCTTTTCTCTTTGTCTTTCTCTGTTTTTTTTTTGTTTTTTTCTCCTCGTGGCTTGTTTGTTTGTGCTCAGTCTGTGTGCCTCTGGAAAGTTTCTGTCTGAATGACTACAATAAGATCATGTGTTTGATATGTAAAAGGAAAGACGTTGTGGATATTTCAGAAATGTGAAATTCATTGAAGATGGACAACTTTGGCGGTGATCAAAGGCCAAACACTGGATGTTTCCAGTGCAGAAAGTATGAAACACTACATCAGCCATGATTAAGCTGTGCCAGGCTCATTTCATATTGTTCATGAATGTAATTATGGACCTCTGTGCTTTTTCAAAATATTCTTATCTACTTGGCACAGTTCAATTTAGTTTTTCGCCTGGTGGTGTTTGACAACATTTGCATCTAAAAAATCCATGCCCCCTTTCTACAAATTCGTCTTATTATTGCCATGAAAGAGCTTACCACCAGATTTATCAATTTCACCTTGAAGGTGTTGTACTCGCCGGTGCATTTGTAAGCAAGTCGGAACTCTTTGAAGACAAACACAGTATCGCACAATCTGTGGCCCCCCTCTCCTACCCTTCTCCTCCCTTTGCACTCCCTACTTCAAAGCAGAAAGGCTTAGATGAAGGTTTGGAAAGAAATGGAAAACAAATTGTTCATTTGTATCTGGGAGGAGACCAGACACTTGAGCAAATTCTCCCTGCATTCTCTCTCTATGCGCGCTGCAGTAAAGTTATCTTAAGGTGGGGCATGGAGGGTAGACAGATAGAGGCGAGGCCCTAGCAATTGCTGTTTTTAAAGTCTCGGACAGGCAATCAAATGTGTAAATGAGAGCAAAGCTGGTCAATGATCACCTTCAGGAAAAGTCTGCATTGATATTAAATACATACAAGTGGAAATGCACTGAATTTTCTGCACTGCTCCGTAGCAGAATGCTGAATTACTGTTATTTACATTGCACTAGGTCAGACCTGTAAGTATTTTATGTATATTAAGGCAGAGTTTATTTGGGAATTTACATGTAAGAGAAGTAAACTGGAGAATAATGTTAGATCATGGTAATTGATTCACATTTTTTAGTGTAAGAATGGGTCTATTTAAATAAATATAAAAAAGATAAACCAACTGAAAACAGAAATGTACCCAAGTGCTTGCACAGCCTCAAAATGATGAACTGAGATTGTATCAGTGATCACCAAGGTGAATGCTGAAGTAGGGCTGCAACTAACGATAACTTTTATTGTTGATTAATCTGACGATTATTTTCTGAATTAACCGATCAGTTGTTTGATCTAAAAAATGCAATAAAATGGTGGAAATGTCTCTCAGTGTTTCCCACAGCCCAATATGGCATCCTCAAATGTCTTGTATTGTCCACAACCCAAAAATATTTAGTCCTCTGTCATAGAGGAGTGAAGAAAGCAGAAAATATTTGCATTTAAGAAGCTGGAATCAGATCATCTTTTACCATTTTTCTTAAGAAATATCCATACCAATCACTCAATTATCAAAAAGATGGCAATTAATTTAATTTTTGCCAACAAATTGATTACTTGATCAATTGTTGCAGCTTTGGGCTGAAGCCATAGCTTATTAGGCTTACCTAGAACAACTCAACACATGTTTTATAATATATCAAACTATAAAAAAAAGCCTGTAGCTTTGATCATAAAGAATACAATTGTGCTCATTGACAAAAAAGAGAGACTTTGCTTGACTTCACTAAAATAGACCAGACGTAGTTCAATAGATGAGAGAATGTGAGAAGCATTCAGACAACATGCATATCGCTCTGCTTTACTCTCAAAGGTGACGCTAACCCCCGAATTCAAACAATCTAAAGGATAAAGACGAAACTGCTGCACACTTAAAGTCACCTCTGCACCAATTTACTGTGTCAGTGTTTGATTGATGAGATGAAGGACCATGTGGTCGGACAAAATTGTAACTGCCACTTCTTAGTATTACCGGCCTCCATTCAAGCACCAGTGTGGGGTATCTGGGGAATTTACGCCCATGTGTTTGGTGTAAACTGGGATTGAATACCTGAGTCAGTGCCGTACTGTAGGCTGAGGAATAGTTTGCATTACAGTATCAGTGCAGCCCACTCCACATGGTATATGACCGAGGATGAGGGGCTCCATACCATAAGGGTATATCACAGTAATTCATATATGTTTTGAGCTTCAGACCCATGATAAGGAGCAATGGGTTGATGGGAGAAGCCCAGACTGTGGCTCCTCAGCCATTATCCACAGGCAGGCAAATCAAGCCAGCAAATCAGGAACAATGGAGCCCTCAAAGAGCAGAGTGGGGATCAAAGCAGCGCTAACTGGCCATTGCAATCCAATTGAAATGTTCACTTTGCATCTCTCCAAAGGTAATGGATGTGGAGAGTGGGAGGTGAAAAGAAAGGGCTGCCCGCTCGCATTTGACGTAAAATTATGGAAGGTAAGAAGAGAAAAAAGGAGAAAAAAATGCTTGTGACAGGCCTGGCCTTCTCAAGTCATCTACTGTAGAAGCTTCATAATGTCCCTTGGTTATTTTGACTTTGAATTTGTGAAGACCAATTTTTTCACTCCCTTTTTTTCCCTTCCTTTGAACCTTCCAATGGTAACATTATGATGATATATGAGATGCTATACTATGGCCCTTGTGCATGTGGAGTAGGATTGAGGCAGGCCATTTCTTAAAGTGTCCTCTCTCGCGCTCTCACTCTCTGTCTCTCTATCTGTCTCCCTCTCTTTGTCTCCCCCCATCACTTCCTCTCTCCATTCTTCCATCTCCCCATCTGAATGTGTTGATCACCTGGGGAGATGCTGCATTAATGCTGACGCCCAGTAAAAAGCAGAATCTTCTCTTTATTTATCTGCACTAAAATTCCTCCCAATCTTTCCAGCACATTTCACTCAATCACGCAACTCAGGCCATTCCATTAGCCACACAGGGGCGTTTTACCTCATTGAGCACAACACGCCTTGCACTTCTATGAATATAGATTCCCCTAAATTATGTATAATGGGAGTGCTCAGATTTTTAGCATTTTTACTAAGAGGGTTTGAGGGTGTATGAGTTGTTTCTGCTGCTTTTTGAGTGCATCTTGAAATCCGCAGCATGTGCAAGAGATCGGGGATGGTGTATTTGCTTCCTTTGAGGTTGTAGATTATAAACAGAGTGGATGTGTACAATCATCTAGAGTTGCCAATAGGTCAGAGCAGAGTTCAACAAGGGTATGTTTGTGTATGAAGGATGAAAGGTTTAACATAAATAAACAGATTCTAGATGACATTATCAGCAAACATTTCCAAACATTTTTGCGGAGATAATTCACAGAGGAAAATGGTGGCATAATCTTTTACTGTCTCTTTATATATCTCAGTACCAAAGTTGGACCTCCCTCCGACCCAGTCACCAGAATAAATGCTGGCATTTCTGTTTCTGCAAACCCCTGATATGAAACTTTACATTTCAACTTTACATTTCTTACGTTTCAATATTCAATTTGATGTGACAATGCTGTACTTAAGGTCTGGTTAGGTTAAGCCACAAAAAGCACTTGGTTAAGGTTAGGAAAAGATCATGTTGTGGCTTAAAAATACCTGGTTTTGTTGCAGGAAAATGGCTCAACATCCTGCTAAAAGTACCTGGTTTTGTTGCCACAAAGAAGGCTGCAAAATGTCCCAACGTCTTGTTAAAAATACCAGTTTTTGTTGCTGCTTGGACAGCTGCAAAAAATCCCAAAGTCTTGTGAAAAATACCCGGGTTTGTTGCCAGAAAATGTCCAAACATCTTGCTAGAAATACCAGATGAGGATGTCTAATTTTGTCCCAGAATCTTGCTAAAAAATACAGTTTTATTGCAGCAAAGATATCTGCCAAATGTCCCAACAGTTGCTAAAGTTATCCAATGCTGTCGTTTGAAACAGGAAGTGAATGATGGTCTTGTGATGGAAGTGGTGGTGGTCTCTCAGACAGCCATCTCGCCTCGCTATCATACTACCACCCTCCCCCTCATGATAAGAAAGTCAGCTCTTGTACATGTATTCTGAATCTAATATGATACACATTGTAGAGATGTTGATACAATGTATATGAATGTCTCCGTGGTTTGCAGAGACATACATAAGCAACTGCAAGGTCTTAGTCCAAGAAATCTGAATTTGATCTCTTGTTGTGCTGAACATTTTCTGATCCAAGTGTGAGCCGTGTGACTAATTGGATGGTAAGTAATTTTAATTCACATGTTTGGCAGTTGGTGTCCATGTTGCTCAGCGGGAGGGAGGGACACAGCTGAGCAATATCAACAAACAGGCCAGCAATTCTATAATCAGAACAAAATCAACATCCTCATTACTGACTCCAAGCTGCTGCCTACATCAAAAAGGGCTTCAAAACTCTTCCCCCTTGTTTTCAGGGAGTGATTATGTTTAGTGTCAGACCAGACATATCAACTTTTTTTCTTCTTGCACAGAGACATGCTCACCAGAATACTAACAACCTATCAGGGGGATAAAGTTAGAGATATTTTAATCTGTTTCATATTTTGGCTGTTTATTTTATGTAGCGCTGTAATAATGCCGCAACATCTCACTGAAGTTGAAACCTTCTTTTTCAATAATTAGAAACACACCAATTAAAGGGTGGTAATTGTTTCATGGTATGGGATGTGACACTGTAAACACACGGTACAGTATTTTTTAAACAACTCTGACATGTTTTTCTTCCATGCTCGTAAGCATGGCTGCGCAATTTATCAACGTGTTCACAATGTTTTCATCAGTTGTTTTCAATTGTTCTTTTGCATCTCCTCCAAAGTGAGCGATGGAGGATTTGGATACAGACTTTTTTGGATGGCTAGGATTAACAAATGTTTCCATCAGCCTTCACTGTTTGAGACAGAGGGAAAGTTCACAGCAGTTGGAGTAATCAGCATACAGTTTTCATGTGAGTAACATAAACCTTTAGTCACCTTCTAGAGCTTAACGTAGATCCTATGTCTTCAAAATACGTAGTGAAGCTTCATCTACGTAACTTTTCTTTTTAAAGCAATATATATATATATAATCACATAAATTGTTGACTTTTTTCTATATGTGTATTAATTACATTCAGTATGTTTAAAATGCACATCTTCTTAACTTTATGTGTAGTAAAGCAGCAATAGCAGCTTGGCCGCACTAGCAGCACTCACTCAGCTGTCCTATCTGATCACGGCCTATACGCTCTTATAATATATTCTATAATATCACATGACTGTGCATTTTATTTGCCTGCGGCTAAGCTTGGCAGCAACGAGCCGAAAAGTAAAGGCCAAAAGGTTGAAGGTTTCCAGGGCCTTCTGCATGTTTCATGAACACTGCACCCATGACACCTATTGGAATTATGCAGAGGAAATTCAAACATGTGCTGAAAATCTTTTTTCGAAAATGATCCTCGGCGATACAGGAGCAGCAGCGGCAGCGCCGTGCAGACGAGCGCCGGAGAGAGACGCTGTCAGAGCCTGATTTTAGGTTGAACAGGGCCTCTGACGCCGGCTGTCCCTGTTGTTAGAGCGTAATGGACGTGTCACCCCTGAGGAAAGGCTGCTGGCTGCTTGGGTCACCATGCCCTTCAGCACATGACTCGCACGTCACCGATGTGACAGGAACATGCAAAAAGCATACAGACGCCATGGCAACTGATTCTGTCTGTGTGTGTGTGCGCGTATTGATCCGATGTGTTTTCTAAACTGTATTATTGACCTAAATGTTGTTTGTAACATCTAATCTGTTCGAGCCGAGGTGTAATTTTATAAAGAATTTAGAAACACTTGTTAGTTTCACTTACCAAATTGTCGGCTGATGGAAATTTATTGCCGCACGATTCAGATGGATCGCTTTCATAAAGCCTGATGTTGCATTGAGGGAGCCAAATATAGTAAGTGTTCCAGTAACTGTACAATGCCTCAGCACACACATACTGTATGCACACCCACACCCACAAACCACCCACCCACCCCTACACACACACATAAACATACGACAAACACTTTCACATATACAGACGCACACGCACTAACACTTGTTATCGATCTACAGCTTAGCTCATGCCAGCAGGTAGTCCAACTCACCGGTTATTCTGAGGAATTGCTTTCAGTAGCTCAATCCACACACACACACGCGCGCGCGTGCACACACACACACACAAACACACATACACACTGACACACAAACACTACATGATTGTTTCCAGTGGTTAAATCTACACAATTTGTGCACAACCAACTCTTAAGACACCATCACCTCCTCTTCACAGATCAAGGGCTGAGTTTGTCGATACCACACACACACACACACACACACACACACACACACACACACACACACGCTCTTGCAGCCTTATAACTGAACCATGTTTAATACCGTGAGAGTATAAAGTTGAATACTGTTGCATAGTTAGAACAAAATCCTCTATCCTGTCCTCTCATCCCTCCCCTTCCTCCTCTAAATATTGCTTTCCCTCCTTCTCTGTCATAGTCACGCTTTTTGAATTCTCTTTACAGCCGATAACACAGTTTGGAGTGGAAAGGATAAGGGATTAAAGCATTGTGTGTGAGTATGTATGAATGACTCGGGCGTGCTCGTGTGTGTATCATGTTTGTTGTGATCCCAAGACGGCCGGGGCCCCGCCTCCACCACCGGGTCCCTTTTTTGAATCTAATTTGAAAACAAGTAAGAGGAACACAAAGTTCAGTTTGTAAAAAAACAACGTTTTGTACAATGGAATGTTTCTCATTAAAGTCAATCAGCCAGTAGACAACAAAAGAACCTTTCATTGAAGAATATGAAGTGAAAATAAAAAACAGGGCACCGCTTTAGCTGGCACCGCTCTCCTTGTAATATGTTATGTGTGCAGCCTCCTCCTCCTCTCCCAAAATCGGCCTCTGTTGTTTGAAACGGATCGAATTAAGATGTTCAAGGATTTTTTTCTTTTCTTTTTTTTTTTTGCTCCTTCCCGCTCTTCTGAAAGGTCATAAGTCTAATGTAATTATAGCACATAACTGCGGTAAGGGAAACACATGCCAGGAGATGATATGAACATACAAGCTGTAAACTGCAACTTTCTCTTCGCTAAGCAGAATGTTGCTTTTTTATGACTGAATCAATATCTTTAACTAAGGCTTGTAAAGCAGCCCAGTTAGAGACTTTATTTAGGCTTACCTCCGCCTGACCTCCTCAAACTCCGCCTCGACTTTTCCCTGCATGAGAACAGCAGGAAACCTTGCATAAGAACCAGGAGGCATTACGTACTGCATATATGAAATTGCCCCAGTGTGGTGAACATTTATTAAATTTATCGTGATGTATATACTGTTTCTTGATTTGATTATGCTCCAAACTCGGCTAAACGGATGATCTTTTCCACTTTCACATTTTTAAACTATTCAAACTGTGTATGACGTGTCATTTAAAATATTAAAACCAAGTCAGGCATTTAAGATTGACTAAATGTTAAATGGAAAGTAATGCAAAACTGATTAAAACACAATTTTCATTATAAAATATTCTAATGGGTTGCGAGGCAGTTCTGTAGTCCTGTGTAATCAGCCTATTAGAGTATTCAAAATCAAATTGAATAGCGGGGAAAACTGAAGGGGAAAGTAAAGGAATACAAAGCTCTAAAAAGATACAAATACAGAAGAAGTATACAGAGTAAAGGAACGAGGAGAAAGACAGACCACAGTAGGTTGTTGGATAAGGTTCTCACCATATAGAATTTAATTATTTTCAAATACAGCTTATGCATTTCACATGGTCTGAATCCGAGCCAACTCTGCTTCTACGCCTCTCCGTGGGAGACTCCCAGCGGACCGCAATGGCCGAGCTAGCGTTACCGCTAGTGGGCTATCTGCTAGCATGATTGCTGCCAGCTGACCTGCATTGACCATGCAAGTTTTTATTTTTAAAATGTTACTATAGTAGTGTGTTAGTGACAGACCCACATATGGTACCCTAATAACTAAAAGATAATTGGTTTGCATGAACATTTACTATGCATGTAATATATTTTTGAGGGAGGTTGCCTTGCGACAAGTGTTTGTTTGTTTCTTTAATAACATTATTTATAGTTTTTCTCTTAAATATTTTTTGCATCATTTTTAATCAGAATTTGACATCTAAATAGAGGTGAACAACATTTTTTTAAAATCCCTTACCCAATGAAGTTTTACTAACTAAGTTTTTCAACTGCAGTTTTCCCTCTTCTTCAGCACAAGCAGACAAGCTAGCAAGGCTGCCGAAAACTAGCCCGCAGATACCCTCTGCTAGCTCTGTCGTTGTGTGACCCTTGCCTCGCAGGTCGTCGCAGAGTCTGAGGCTCTACACATGCAGGAGAGCTCTACAGTGTGGGCACAACTGACAGACCTCCCAAAAATCCATGCCATATATCTGCTAAAAGTTAACTCCAGCAGTTTGCTCTTCTCTCTGTTTCCCTCAATCTATCCCTCACTCTGTCACAGCTTTCCTTCTGCACTTCTCTCCTCATCCGTCAACCCGGATGAGGATAGAGAATCAATTTCTCAGAAATCTGAGAAAGTGAACAACTGTGCCTTTATTTAGAATCAGGTAATTTCTTTCATCAAAACACGCCAATAATCACTTTGTATAAACACCCCTTAATTTTGCTCCCCTCTTCAGTGTCACCTGTCTAACTGAGTAATTTTGTGTCTTTTGTGCCTGGTGAGGTCAAATATAAATCATTCTACAGCTAAGACCAAAAATGAAGAAAAAAGAAAATAACTTATGATGATTATAACAATCAGCACATTGACTACCTCACAAAGAAACAGGTGTTGTGTGTGTGTGTGTGTGTTTGTACATGTGTAGGAGGATGGAGGTGGCAGTGTGAGCATGCTCTCTCTGCTATTTGCTCGACTGGTAATCAGCCAAACACGCTACAAGTCTCCTGCTATGATTTGCCCCCCGGTGTGTCTCCAGTCTGAACGCCTGTGAGTAAGTTAGTGTTTCTCTATGTATTTATGCAGTATATTTACAGTATATATGTCTGCTCCTGTCAGTGTGTGTGCATGGGACTTTTGTCTGTGCATGAGTGTACTGTATGTCCGTATGTGTGTGTGTGTGTGTGTGTGTGTGTGTGTGTGTGTGTGCGCGCGCGTCTCAGGATTTATATTTGTTTCCTGTGCCTTCTCCCCTGCTGAGAGGTATACCCTGACTGAGGTTTACAGCTTGTGTGTGCGCATGTGTGTGTGCGTGTGTGTGTGTTCGTGTGGCGTCTTACAAGCTCACAGATGTGTGTATGTGCCGGATGGGAATACAACTCCTAGGACATTTAATCTAGGGAGAATTTCACGCTAGTTACTGCTTGTCATCAAACGTTTCTAGCGTAAAATACTGCAGTGATCTCTCATTGGCGGATGTTCGGGACGAATTCACTGTCAGACCCCTGAGTGCCCCGCTGCCCTCCAGACAGACTCAAAGTGTGTGTATGAGTGTGTGTGAGAGAGAGAGAGGAAGAAAGAGGAAGACACTAATGATAGGAAAAGTTTGTCCTCTCAATTCTGATGCTTTCCAGTTGAGACAAATGACTCTTGAGTGTTTACGTGCGTATGTAAGAGTTTAAAGTTGAAATGGAGACTTCATAACGCAGAGACATGAAAGCCTCTTTTCTACACACACACACACACACACACACACACACACACACACATCTGATCTCAAGCTTAGGGGAAGACCGATCCAGTATATCCACAGTCGTATGTGTTCACTTATGAACCCACAGCTGCTAGCACCATTACTATGATTTCCTGTGTGTCTCTCTGCCTATCTGCCCCTCAACACACACACATCTAAGGCTCCTATCCAAATGGGTTTTAGCAGGACACATATTTTACACCCGCTTGAGTCGCTCTGATGTTCAGGTGCTTCACTGTAAAATGTGACCTAGGTTGTCTTCTAATGCATATCACAGCCCGACGAAAAAAAAACTTTCAAAAAATGACGTATTCCCTCCACCCCTTCTTAAAAAACAAAGGAAGGAACTCATAACCTTAAGTTTAAACGTCTGCGTAATAGCTTTTTTTGTGTCTCTTTATTAAAAGCATTCAGTATTTAAGCGGGGCAGTGGAAAAACAAAGGACACATTTGTTTAATAGAATAATCCTCTGTGTTTAAGACGACTCCAAAGCTTTCAAATTTGAGCCTTAATGTTTCGACAAGCTGTTCAATCAGTTGTTTTTTGAGGACATCGCAAATGGCAGGCTGTCTCTGAAATACGTTTGCTTGTTTTACCTGACCCACTTTTCCTTCACTGTGTGTGTTTGTCTGCGTGTGTGTGTGTGCGCGCGCGCGCGCTGTCCCTCTTTGCTCAGAAGGTTGTAAATGTAATCTTAGACACATGTTACTTCGGCTGATGTTTTTCAGATTGATGTCAGTTGCGATTAGCATATCTCCTGCCAAGACACAGGAGTGCTCTTTAGAGCCTGGCCTCATACACACTCGTTCTCATACACACACATGTGTGCAAACCGTTGGGTAAACATAGCTCAGCTGCCATTTTGAATGATTGCACGATGATTATTTGATGCAGTGATTTATTTTGAACGCAGCCTGTAAGTAAACGGAGGCAGGAAATGATGAGAAATCTGACTGACAAGCTCCAAAACAAATTTCTACCCCAAGACAGTCTCCTGACACCCCTTCCCAGCAACATATTATTACATCCTGGCCCCCAAATACACATTTTAACACTCCCTGGCCTCCAACTTTAATGTCACCCTGTCTGTTTCTTTAAAATGCCGTCTGCTGAGTGCAGCCACGTAAACGCAGCTGTGACCAACACACTCGGAGCCGAAACTGTTTCATTTACATTCATCTTGTGCTTGGGAATGGAGAATTCCTCCTCCAATGTAAGACAGCGGGGGGAACTGTGCAAAACGAATTTCTCGCCATCTCTGGAGAGCCAACGATATAGGGATTCAGAACACACCCTTCAGACAATGGAAGAGGAGGGGGTCTTATTTTCTCCCCCCCCCCTCTCTTTCTGCCCTGTCTCTCTCCACACCTCCCTGACCCTGCTTCCCCTCCACCTGCCCAGCAGAGTGAGAGAGTACGTGTAACACCGTACACACCACAGGGGGTGGTGGTGGTGGTGGTGGTGGGCATAGGAGAGACAGAAAGAAAGTCAGATAAAAGTAGTTAAAAGAAGGGGGGGGGGTGAGTGTGAAGAAACAACAGAAGAGTGACTGACCAAATACCCAGCGACAGAGCGAGAGAGGAAGACAGATGCAGAGAGGGGAAAAAGAAAGAGGGGTGGGGGGAGATGAGAATATATATGCGGTGGCCAGTGTTGTGAGACAAGGCAGGTTGCTGTCACTTTAAAAATGACTGTAATAAAAGTGACCGTCGGAAGATGGATCTGGTGATTTTGGCTTGCTAATCAGTCATCTGTGAAGAGGACCACAGCCCAGATCCAGCGGCCGCCTGACACCTCTTGATTGATGCCTGCGCCCGATAAAAAAGGCCCATTAACTGTCCTCCTATTAAACTGGGTGAAATGGCAAAAAATGCTCCTCTCTCCCACTCTGCTCCTCTAATCTCGCTTTCATTTAAACCATATATCCTTTTATATTTTCTGCCTTTTTTTCCCCCTTATCACTTCCCTCTACGCTGTTAAGGTGGTCTGTTCTTCCCGCAGTTATTATTGAGATAGTGGGCAGAGATGTTAATCAGCGAGGCCTTGCTTGTGTTTTGCGTGTGTTTGCACCGGATGTCGCGTTACTGTACTTGAGTGCAGCCCTCGCACTCGAATCAATACACCAATAGGTGGCCAAAACACACTTGTCAATGCTTCGGCCGGTACCTGCTGTCACATTCTTGTTAAGTATGCAAATGAGCTTGCGTAATGAGTGATGTCATCAAAGTGTGACTCCAAGCCTTTTCCTTTAGCCTCGTGACATGCGTCAGAAAAAAATAATGACCCCGCAGCTGAATCTCATATCTCCTCATCTCTCCTCCTCTCTCTTAGACACACACACACACACACACACACACACACACACACACACACACACACACACAAAGATTGCCTGCAATAATAATAACCCCACAGACGACAGCTTCAGCCCCCTCCCTCTCATCCCCTCACCCCCCTCCCACATACAATCAAACAAAGCCTCTCTCTTACCTTGCGCATGACCAATCCTTCCATCTCTCCCTCTTTTTTTCCCCTCCACCATCCTATCTATGCATGCTCTTCCCTCTCTGTAAAACCCAACCACACCTAACAGCAACACCTTGCACTCTCCCGACCATCCCACAGCCTACAGCGCGGCACTCACACCCCCAATAAATACAGCCCTGGTCTGCAGTTTTCCCATCTATCCCTTTTTCTCTGCCCCAGTCTCTTTCCCCTCTCTCTCTCTCTCCCTCTCCCTCTCTCTCTCTCTCTCCCTCTGTCTTTCCCTCTCCCCTCGCTCCTGGCTGGTGCTGGTGAAATATCAGGGCAAACGGATTCCAGCTTTTTTCTCTGGCTCAGAGGGGTTGTTCTGTGCGATTTGGCCCTGGGGTGCATTTCAGCGCTTCTGATGTGAGAGAGGGGGCGAGAGAGAGAGAGAGAGAGAGAGAGAGACAGAGAGAGGGCAATGGAGAGAAAGAGAAAGGAAGTGTGAGAGAGAGAAAGAGAGAGAGAGAGAGAAGACACCACCAGGGTTTATCCTTTCTTTCTAAAGGGCAGTCAGCGGTTTTAAAACGACAGGCTTTTGACCGGCATTGAACCAGCAACTCGAGGTGTGCATGCTCTCAGTAGCTTACCGCGGCCTTGAGGTGATCTCCATACATAATCAGGACAATCCACCTCCATGACAGGTGCGCGGCCATCTTGGACTCTCTCTGAGCCAGAGGTGTCCGCGCGCTGGTGTTCATACGGAAAAAGATGAACGGCTGTAGCGCAGCAGCGTTGGTTATAAGTCGTGTTGAGCGAAATAAAAATGCATTTATTTTACATTTTATATTTTTTCTTTACTGAACAAGATTTTCTGGTATTTTGATTTAATTCTATTTTTCCACTGAGGACAGCTGTACAAAGATAATAACACGTGCTTAAAAATGAACCTGTATTATTCATTTAAGCCTCTAAAATGTTGAATTATTATGACCTTTGGAGGAGAACGAAAACTACATATTCATCAGAACAAACTGGACAGAATATTTGAGTGTCCTTTAAATTATTCTTTCAATATTTATCCACTTTAACAATAAAGTAAAAATGTGTCTGGTATTTTGAGTTTTGAGGACGGTCATGTCTTTAAAATACATTTTTTTAAAGAGCACATTATTTTCAGGTAAAATTCCTTTTGGTATTTCCACAGGTGATTGTGTTTTACCTTCCTCTGTTGAGTGTCCTTGCCTGTGTGTAGTTTGCACAACTACACGCATGCATGTATATCTATATTTGTGTGTGTGTGTGTGAGAGAGAGAGAGAGAGAGAGAGTGTGTGTGTGTGTATGTGTGTTTATGTTTCCTAATCTTACATCTCACTGTGGGGCGTTCTAAAAGGATTTGTCATTCTCAGCTCAGTTGGGCTGATTGTGAATTAAATGTATTTTTAGGCACCTTTTTTCCGTCCCTTTGTGAACCCAGTTAGAATTGAGGTCAGGACACACAAACAGACATAGACATACACACACACACACGCACACACACACACACGAATGCGCACACCATCTCAGAGAAAGACACATAGCTTTCAGAACAAATCACTGTTGAACTACCCTGTGTGGAATGATTCTGACATTTTGTTTGGGAGAAATAGCATTTAATTGAAGGGAGGGGCGATACGGATGGCAGTTATGCAACCAAGGGAAAATGTCTACATTTCAACCCAAATTGAAAACATAACAGAGTCTGTGTTTGTGTGTGTCTTTGTGTGCATGTGTGTGTGTGTGTGTGAGCGTGTGTGTGTCGACGGCTTGTTTGCACCACTTCACTCTTATCCACAGTTTCTCTGCTTGTTTGATTATGAATTAGTTCAAGTTATGGAGTTTATTCCGTAAAAACAATATTGACTTTGCATTATAATACAGAGTAATCTCTCTCAATCTATCTATCAATCTAGATTGTATTAAATTTGCAGGTATGAAATTTACATGAATGATGAGGAAGTGAAAAGCTCTCACATTTCCTCATATTCACTTCGCCGTTTAATTTTTAATCATTTCATTTTCTACTATTTTTTTTTATTTTACAAAACTTAACAAGCCATTAATGATGGAAATTAGAGATTAGTTCATTTAATTTTTAATATCCAAGAACAGTAAAAATTATCTCCTTTACTAAGCTTTAAAAATAATTACTGGCTTCTGCTGTTTTATATTTTTTTCTCTAACAAAAAATGATGTTAAACCATGTTGATCTCCATAGGGAAAATATTCTGTCTTTTGCCCCCAACACGGTAAGGTCAGAGGTCAGACTCACCCACAGAACAGGCATCTGAAGCTGGAAAAGGACTCAGTGTTTTGCTCAATGACACTTCGGCAGGGTAGTCGTCTGCAGAATGGCTGCTTGAACCCCGGTCATCTGGTTTAATGACGGACACTGGGAAAGGAGGCTGAAGAGCCCTCATAAGGACTCCTCTAATGCAGTGAAGAAGCCAACAAGCATCTTTCAGGGTCACTGCACACCTCAAAAAACGACGCCTCTCTCTCCCCCTCCATCCTCTCTCTTTCTTTATTCTCTCTTTCGCTCCAAGCGTTGCCAATTTGTCTGAACCGCATCCGCTAATCCGTGCGCATTTACGCATTGGTCATTGCGCCTCCGGTTGACTTGGTTGGCTTGATAGATGATGGCGTCCAGGCAGGAGACTGACTGGCTGACTGACTGGCTGACTGTACAAGCTCACAGCTGACAACAGTGTTGGGTGGTCACTCTTTGCTTTGTAACGTGCTGCGACACAAACAGCGAGTGGCGAAGGGAATATCCACCTTTTTGTCCAAATTACAGTGACAATTAAAATCACTGATTAAAACAATCAAGTCAGTGATTTTATTAAAAATTCAATTGAATAATTTTAAAATCTTGGCATAACATTTCTTATAAATAGGAATCAAAATAAGATGAAAAATAAAATATCTTCATTATTTTTTTCGGGAGAAACGCTTATCTACAGGAAGTTAATTTAGCAGAAGCAGCGTCACAAATACAGGCCTTCTGTCAAAAAGTAGTGGACCACTGTAATATTACTGTTAGGTCGTGGGATACATTACTTTTTGAGTAACAAGCCCATCCCCGGACTACTGTATGAGACGCTCCTGACGTTTTTCCCCTAGATGTCGAGATGTCAATCTGTTGCTGTAGAACTGACTTCTCGCTACTGACCGGGTTATTTGCCGTGTTGGGATGGCCCACTGAGTGTCAGAGGGAAAGGAGTAGGGGGGGTGGGGTGGGGGGGGGCATGGATGGATGGATGGTGGAGTGGGGAGGTGGAGGGGTGACAGCCCCCAAGAGAGAGGGAGAGTGGGGGCTCCTGGAGAGGACCTCTCGGACCACTAAATTGACATGTTCAAGCTTCCTGGGTTGTCATGAAGAAAGCGCTTTAATAAGACATGTGACAACATACAGTGGAGCAGCCTCACTTTCATGAGGCCATTAAATAGCAGGCCTTCTGTTAGATTTCAAATTACATTTTTATTGCTTTAATTCGACTTATATTTTATTGCCATAATTTATTTAAGGCAGTGCGTAAAACAACGCGTTATTATCCTCATTATTATTATTTATTCGTCACAATTTAGCATTTCTCATAACATGCTCTAAAAGTGTGATAGAATATTTTACCAAGGTTGCATATTTAATTCATTTTCATTTATTTATCACTGCAGTAAATATGCAAATTGTTGGCAAATTGACTGAGAGTCATTGGAGTTATTTCGATCAGCTGTCGATTAATTTCCTTTTTCTTGCGCACGCAGCACACAGGTGCTATTGTTCCCATCCACGGCAGCTTTACAGGTCTATAAGTGTATGTGGATCTGAGTGATAATCAATAGAATTTGGCGCTGAACGGAGCTCGAGGCGGCTCGGTGTGTTTTTCTTGGGGGGCATGACGAAGAGGCCGATTTGGGGGGCTTCTTTATTCCTCTGTCCATGTATGGAGGACACTCACTGGACGCGTGTCTATTAAAGAGGGATCAACAATGAAAAAGATCGGAGGACCAAAGGGCCAAGTGGGAGGAGGGCAGGAGGGCGAGGTGAGACTGAATGGAAACAGCAGTGGTGTGTGTGTGTGTGTGTGAGAGAGAGAGAGATGCACACATGGGGAGCGGGGAGGGTGTGTGTTTCTGAGTGTGTGCGCGCGCGTGTGTGTGTGTTGATTTCCTCTCGCCAGCGACCGAAATGCGGGCGACGACGTCTGCCAAGTCACCCTTCTCCTCCTTCTCCTCCTTGTGTCTCTTCTTCCTCTACTCCTCCTCCCTGCTTGCCACAACACTTGTTCTTCCTCGGGAGCAATATCACGGCAGCCCCTGCCCCGCCTGCATCTGGGTAAAGACTTTACAGTCAGGGGCCATCGATTGCTCTTATCAAATAAACAGAGTGGCACCAGCGGCTGCACGGACCCACCACCCCGCACCTCCACCCCATCCTCACTCCCCTGTCTCCTAATCTTAAGTCCCCCTCCTCTCAATTCCCCCCCACCTCTTCCTCCTGCTCGAGAGCCCTAGCAGCTGTGGTCCCATGTAAATTTTACATGATTGGCACCTCCTTATTTTACCCCCCTCCCCTGCTCCTACCCCCATTCTCCTGCCCCCCCTCCCCTTCATATCATGTTGCATATTAATGCACAGTTTATGCAATAGCTCATCTGACGGTGCGCACCGGCTATCATGTCCGAGTCTTTTCCCTGGGAATTTGCATACCTGATTATAGTGCCTGAAGTGCTTGATTGTTGCTTGGGGAAGGTTGTGTGTTGCTGAAATGTGATCTTCAGCAGTGGAGACAGGGGTGTAGGCTGTGGAGGTGGGGGCGGAGGGGGGGGGGACGGGGTGCTGAAGCGGCTCCCCTTGACCCTTGAAATGCAACTTAATCCCGCGTGGCCCAGTTTGATTAGGGCATTTTTCTGTCTAATTGTTGTCATCAGGAGTTGCACTATCATTGTGCATCTGGAAGCACTTTGACATCTAAGTCAGTGGTTCTCAGAAAGTGGGGGCTCCAGGATCCTCAAAGGTCCGCGAAGGCCACGCAGGGGCCCCCCCACCCACCCACCCCCCTCCTCATCCTCCTCTTCCTCCTCCTCCTTCTGGCAATAAGAAGAAATTGTTTAATTGCACTGTGATTTCATTAACCTGAAATTATTCCAATCAGAGAACACATGTCTGAACAAAGGTTTCACTTGTATCGCCATTAGCGCCACACTTACGGCAGGTTTACAATGCAATTCTGAATCAATAACAACAACAACAACAAAAAGGACCCATATTTGGAGTCCCAGGGACGAAATCCAATTAAATGGGGACCCTTGGCATAAGGTGTGTCCATTTGGGGGTCCTTGACATGAAAATGTTGGAGAAGCCCTGATCTAAGTGACTGAGGCAAAGGGCTGCATTGACAGTCTTTGTTTCTTTTTTCTCTTCTCTGCTTTTTTCCTCTCTCTCTCTCTCTCTCTCTCTCTCTCTCTCTCTCTCTCTCTCTCTCTCTCTCTCTCCCCCCCCTCTTCTCTCTGCCTCTCTCTCTTTAAAAGGGAGCGGAAGAGTGGGCTGATACCGGTCTCATGTTGCGTATGGATTTTCGTTTATATAATCGATTGAAATGTCCCAATACATTGATTTTGGGTTCAGTGTTTTACAAACAAGCGTTTATGGGTCTCGATTTTATGTTAGGGATGATTCCAGTGTGACACCGATGCGCAAAGAAGTCGGAGTTGTTGATTTTTAAATAAATGATCTAAATGCAAACAAATAAATATATTTTTGTTTCATGTATAAAAAAATATATTAAAAAAAGTGACTCGGGATGGGGGGGAAGGCAGAGAAGAAGAGGGGAAACAGGGTGAAAAAGACACAATATTGTGCTGCCTCTCTCCTTAATCAAATAAAGTGGTGTAAAAAAAACACACGCACACACACACAAAAGCATTTCCTTCCCTCTGAATTTCTCCTTGAATTATATGCCATCACTAGTGTGTGTGATTGCGGAATATTAAATTAAAGTGGGATAAGTCCGCACCGAGGCGGGCTGCGTCCAATCCGCAACTCATTTCCCCTGTTGTAGCACCGCATCACTGCGCTCCTCTCTTTTCAATGACAATGTGCCAAATCTGGGCATTTTGAAAACACTTTCCATATGCTATTATCGGATCGCTACTGAGCAAGAGAAAGACAGAAAAGAAGAAAAACGGAATGTTTTATACCAAAGGTACCGAGAGTCTACATTTTTATTTCTCTTCTCTTTCAATGGCTTATTATACTTTATGCTTTTTGGGGGATTTTAAGGAGGTAAGAGGAGGTATATTTGAAGTTGTTTTTTTTTAACGATTGCATATTTATGGAGCGATGTTGGATGGCTTTAGGGCTGAGTGTGGAAAACGTCAAGAGACTTTATGTTGAGCATGTATGGGCAAAAACTTGATTTTGTTTGACTGTTTTTTGCTGCGTTTTCCTCGTTTTATGGCTAAGGAGTCAATTGTTTTTGCCCACTTCTCTGTGGAGTGTTTTGCCTGCAAACAAGTTGAAGGGAAATGTTTTCTTCGACTTTTTAATTCGCTGAAATCACAGAAATAATTCTGCCTGTTTTGAGATTTATTTGCAGTTAACCGATTTTGCAGCTCCGCACCTTGATTTAACACAGGTGACAGCTTACAAGTGACTTTGACATTTGGAGGATTTCTGTGTGGCAGATTGCTGTTTTGTTTAGGTGAAAATACAGTTTGAATTATTGCTTATATTTTGAAAGAAGGATTTTTCTAATTTTGCTTGAATTATTCTGGAGTGAGTGGCAGCATCTTCTATTGGTGTCATTGCGTTGAAAGAGTTGCACTTAACTTCTTATTGTCTCTTTTATGGGCCTTTATGAAGCTTGTTTGTGCGTGTGTTTGCTGGACGAGAGTTGGCCAGTGGGTCACTGTGGCAGGTTGCGGGTCAGAGCTGTGGGGTTTTTGCGTGTTTTTTGTTTTTTTTGTTTTTTTTGTGTGTGTGTCCTGATGAGGCAGAGGGGTCAGCCATGCAACCCCATGAGGGCGCCGACGCATAGGACAAACAAGGTGGAAGTCTGTGTGCACATCCAGAAAACACTGACCAGGTGACTGCTTGTAGAGGAGTTAACCAAATCATTTTAAAAAGATTTTTTTTTTTTTACAGATAACACGGATCCATGTTTTCAGTTTGACTTCAGAGAATATATTGATGGAGCCACAATGGTCCCATCCAGACATCTCCCTCTGTGTCAAGCCTTTATGGTAATATCTCCGGACGAATCAAAGTTATTGATCTACTCAAGTGGCATAAGATCACTGAGTGTTCAATACTGCCTTTCACACGTCAGCAGAGGCATTAGAAAATAAAACAACCACCTTTTAAATATTTGATGATTACACTATAATTAAAAGAGCTTAATTTCAGTCCACCTGGTCCGTGTTTCTGGTGATGCCACACAGAAATTTCTTGGTAATTTATTTGTTTTACAGCACACAAATACTGGCACACGCACGCACACACACAAACACACACAAGCAAGCAGGCATACACACACACACACACACACACACGTAGAGAGAGAGACACCAGACCGGAGTTTACAGATAAAAATCTATAATTAATTGAGGATGCTGCTGATATGGAAATGGGGCGAAATATTAGTTAACGCGGTCTATTGTGGAGCGGTCCTCCGGAGAAAGAGCATCGTCTGCAGGGAGAGAGGGAGGGTGGAGACCGGGGGGATTTACAAAACGCAGGAGGTTAAGATAAGCGGCAGCCTATATCAGTTCTCTAAATCCGCTTTGTACTTTCTCTTTTTCTCATCGAAGACAAATAAAATAACAAACGCAACTCCGCTGAAAATGCCAGCAGCGCGCACAAATTTTAATCACCCGAAAGTGGATAATAAGTACATCCTTTCACAGAAAAGGAGATGATCGGAGAAAAAAAAGAAAAAAGAAAAATCAAGGTGGTTTATGTCTACAAAAGTCCTCCGTTTGGGTGTATAAAGTCGCAAATGAGAAATAGGTCCTCTCCATGCAGCTTTGGGAAGCTCGACGCACGGCCCCGCTGGACTTTTTTGCGCGTCCGCTGCAGCAGCGGGTAGACTCGGTTCTCCAAGCCGTCTGTGAGCGACGCCTCCCAAGGCTGACAGGCTCGAAAAACCCCCCTGGAGGACAGGCAGGCAGCTGCAGCAGCAGTAGCGGCAGCAGCAGCAGCAGCAGCAGGAGCCTTGGATCCGGGTGAAAAAAGTGACGCCTCTGTTCCTCACCTCGACCCACCCACCCCCTTTGTCAGAGACCTCTCTAAACCCAGAATAAACAGCCTCAGGTCGGGTCGGGCTCGGATCTCTTGGCTTCTTAAGGATCCAGTTGGTATGGGTGCAGTCCAGTCAATGTGGCTGCAAAGTAGACCTAGTAGTTCACTTGCCAGCAGCAGCCTTATCATCACATCCCAAGCCCCGGCTCATGCAGTTCAATTCACCCCCAGCTTCGATTTTTTCCATGAAGGCGAACAAGATCTCTTGATTTTCTCCCCGATTGAGACTGTGTAAAGTCTTCCTCTTGCCCAAAAGCCACTATTAAGAAACCGGGGGGAAAACACACAGTAAACGGTTTGCATTGAAAGGATATAGGGCCAATAGACCGATGCACTTTGTTAGGACACTAAATATAAACGCCAGTGAATGGAGCTTTGAATAGAGAGGGGGATTTTTGTGTGACCCTGTATTGGATTTTGCAGTTTGGCTCTATTGAACCCACACGGGGCCTCAGCGGTCCCGAAAGGGCAGTGATGACTTTCCAACATGTGGTGGATTACTGTGATGCATCGTGGCTTTGATTTTTAAGCCTGAATGTTTAGATTTGCAGCAGATCAGATGCAGTCTCTTCATTCCAAGGGGGTGGAAAAAAAAACACACGACTATATTATTAGAGAATAAAAGGAGCCAAAAGTGTGCATCCATATGTGGCGTAAATTACGCACGTGTTTTGTGCATTTGTACGTACATGATGTTTTGCCTATAAAATATATTCTACACCATGTGCAGGCCCGTTTTGACGCGCGGCGCAAGACGTGTTTGGGGTGCTTTTGATTCCCTCTCTCTCTCTCTCAGGTGTGTTTCTGTTTTTATGCAAATGAGTGATTAAAAAGTGTTATTGACAAAGTTCAGCTCTTTCAGTCATTTTCCAAAAAAAGCCTCACAGAAACTCACACGAGTATTTTCTTTTTACATTCTTTACATTTCCCCCGGAATCCGCAAACGCGGTTCATTCTGCGCATCTGAGGAAAAAAGTCACCTGTTAGTGTCATAATCAATCAAATCCAGCTGGTTTTAACACGCAAATAATCATCATGGACAGAAGAAAAATAATCGTGTATTTGCTTCAGTTTAAAATAAAGAAAAAAGGCTGCGTTGGGGGATTTCTGCGCTTCGGCACGGAAACATTCATCTGCGGAAATCTTGTTTTTATAGACAAATATGACTTCTAAGCGCTTGTAAGTATTTCTGTGTCCAGCCTGTTTGGTGTGCAGGAAGCGGTTGCCCATTGTTCTACATGTGATTTGGCCCTTGGAGAGAAACCATACAAAAGGATTTTTTTTCCTCCTGCGCGCATAGACCTCTGCGGCCGCCAGGGCTCCGTGTGCGCGTCATTTGCAATGTGGAGACTGTTGATCAACTCACTAATTACACTTCTCTCCTCTCTCTCCCTCCCTCTCCGTCTCTCGTTTGCTCCCTCCCTCTCTCTCTCTCTCTCTCCCTCTCTCTCTCTCCCTCTCTCTCTCTCTCTCTCTCTCACTCACATTCGCCCTCTCTCTCTCTGTCTCTCTACCCATTCCCAGAGTGCATATCGGGAAATAGACACACAAAGACATGCGCACTCAACTTAATCAGCCATTTTTTTAAACAGGGCTAAAACGATAATAATTAGCAGAATAAAGACATATCGGATTTTCATTTCCTTTCCTCCGTTTCCCGACCCCCGTCCACAAGAGAAACTGCGAGGCAGCCCGTCGACACGTCGTTTCACCGCCACCGGAACCAAAATAAGGGATAGCTCTCTAAACGCTTGACATTTGTGGTTTTACCCCCTTTTCCCAATATAAAGTTGGAGGATTATTGTAATTTTCCCTGTTTTTCCACGTTTTGATTGTCCACTTACCCGAGCCGCTGGATGTGACTGTTTTCTAAACCCAAGAGCAGAGAGAAGCGGAGGTGACGGCTTTGGAGGGGGAAGAAAGTAAGTTTTTTCCTTTTCCACCTCTCCCTTTAACTTTTATTGAGTAGTTTGGGGTGTGTGTTAAATTTAGGGGTCGGGTATCGATTATCTATCTCGCTGGTGGATCTTTGACATCGGGGCTGTTTGGATAACAGGTGCTGGGTGTTTTTTAGTCCAGAATAAAGGCGGATATCGTGATGTTAGTGCAACTCCGGCGCTTTGGCTTCAAATAAAAACGAGCGAGTGACAGTGTCGGAGGCGTTCTTACGCATGTGTCCGTGCTCTTACAGTAGGATATCACGTCCAGACCTGCCTTTTGCAAAGTTTTATATACGATTGTTAGCGAGGCTGTGTGGTGTGCTGACACACTGAACACCCCACGTTAGATAGGACGAGGCGAGCCGAGCGTTTCTCCGCTTTTGTGGCTTTGCAGTGCGGATACTGGTGTTGCCTTTCCAGGAGTCCGATCCCTCGGACGGACATGTCCGCTTTGAGCTTGTTTCTAGTCGAGGGGTCCGTCTCGATGTTTTCCCCCCACTTCCCGACTCCTCATTTCACTCCCCAACCTCCAGATATCTCACTCGAAGAGGTCAGTCGGATGCACCGCACCGCTCAAAGCCAGTTTTGAACACATCGGGTTTCGTGCACCTTCCAGGCACGGCCGAAGTGACTCGATCAGTCTCCCGACACGATCCCCCTCCGTGTGCATAAGTGTATATCTTTCGAAATAGCGGGTGTAACACCTGGTTATTACAGTGATCGGTGCAAAAGCAACGCATTTGCCGATCGCAGTCCATACATCTGTACCTGCTGCGCTTTAAAAGTAGTCTCACTTTACCGAGGCGTGGGTGGCTGCGTCGCCCAGGAGGGAGTGCGATCGTTGGGCTACTGATAGCACGGCGAGTCCCTTTAGAGCCAGCCAACTCCTGGCTCCTTTTTTTCCCCTCTAGCAGCGGCTTTTGACAGAGCAGATTGTATCCACACTCCTGCTCTATTGTTTTATACCGATATTAACGCGTTTTTATAATCCGCCTTCCATCCATTAGTCTATAAGTTCCATTTTCCACCCTCGGTCCTCATCCGCGTCCGTGGGTTTATAATTTCCTGATATAAATTGTCCCCCTCTCTCTCTTAATTCCCAGAGATGCGGGTCGCAACATCTTCTTTAAGTTGTCGGTTTGTGTTGTTGTGCATTAATTTCGAGGAGACAGAGCGCAGAGGTGGGAGTTCTCAGGTATTTTTGCGCCCTGATGGCTGTTTTTTTCGAGGTAGGCAGATAGACTTGGCTCGGATTGGGACGCGACAGTGACAGGGGGGACATCGATCGCACGGGAGGAAAAAAAAAAAAAAAAAAAAGCAAAACATCAGGGCCAAGGGGCCAGTCAGTCTCCAACCCGGGTATGTAACGGTGTAGTGAGTGTGTGTGTGAGAGAGTGTGTGTGCGTGGAGAGACTCTACACGCTCCAGCGGTGTATAGGGTAGGCGACCTTTTTACAGGACTGTCTCTATTTCTGCACGGCTTTTCTGCCTTTTTTCAGACGGATCTCACAGCGACTTTATCCCCTGAAAATTGAGGCTTTAAAAGCAGTTTTTCCAAAATGTGTTAGACTTTTAAAATTTGTTTTGATCGTTGCATTTTTATACACGTGATGTGAGCCAGTTTTTCAACCAAAATGCGTGATTTTCATTGGAATCTCAAAACAGCAAATAAGGAGCGTTACCACTGCTTCATAAACGAGAATTAATCAATTTTATTATTATTATAATAATTGTTAATTTTATTATTATTGCAATATGTGAAGACGTAGGCACTTATTTCAATTTAAAAGCCACATTTCATGAATGATTTCTGTTTTTCTGTCAATTAAATGTAACTTAAATCAGATCAATTTTAAAGATTGATAAACCACAAACACTGATGTTTTTTGGACAGGATGGATCATCTCTCAGACCATTTAATTGCATCTGCGTAGAAAATCCTACATTTCATTCCACAAATACAGCCAAGGCCTAATAATAATAAAAAAAATTTAAAAACTGGAATTATGACAGGAGATGGTCCTGTCTAATTGCAGTGAATTTCATCAGTTAATGATGCTATTGTCTCACTCTATAATAACACAATCTCTGTGTTATTTTTCTCCTCTTGCAAATGAGGGATTTTTTGAGGTTTATGTTTGCAGAAGCTCTGGCCCCTTGTTTTTGTTTTTCTGCACGGGGTGTCGTGGTGCTATCAAAGGCTGGGTGTGTATATCTCTGCATGTTAGTTAAGCAGCTTGTAACGTTCATTTTTACCCGTAGCAGTGGAGGGGAGGGATACAAAAAAAAAAAAAACATATAGTGTGAGAGATGGGCAGACAGCCCTGGGAGGACAATAGCTGTTGGCTTGAAAATGCTTCTTGATTATTAAAAGCTAATGCATTTTCAGCATTGCAGCCTTCATTAAGGGTGCGGATGGAGGGGAGGGGGGGCGAGAGGGATGAGAGGGGTACTGGGAGGAGGAGAGGATGGGAGAGGGAGAGGGAGACAGGGGCTGAGTCTGTCCTATAACTCCTGGGCCCAAGACACATGCAGCTAGAAGATTGGCTCGGGCCTCTCCTAGGGGTCGACAATGTGTCATTTCCACCCGGCTAGATTGCCCTCTGCCTATCTGATATTAATGTGCAAATCAATATTTCAGGGATTAAATTTCCCTTCTTCATTTTTTATGGTTTCTACCTCAATAAGTCTCCCGTCTAATAGAGGAGGCTGGATGATTTAGAAGCCTTTGCTGCAGAAAGAGAGAGGGAGAGAGAAAGAAATAGAGAGGAGCTTTGCAACAAGGCTATCGCTGCATTTTAATGTTCTTCTTCGTGGATCCCCCATAGGCCCTTAGTAAGGAGGGCTATATCGCTGCTTTACAGTGTAAAGACAGCCAATTTGGCTAAAAAGGCAGAAAGGGAAAATATGAGTCCGGTTGAATACTTAAGACGCTGTGGTAATCCGAGTAGCAGGTATTAGCGAAGGGGAGCTCCCCCCCTCACACACACACACACACACAGAGCTACATCCAAACCTGCATTACCAGCCGTCATGCTCGAGCGAACAGTATAGCTTACTACACGCCGGGCTGCTATAACAATATATTTTTTTTTTCCTCCTCTCTTTCTCCTCCGCTTTTCGCCTTTTTTGCATGGAAGCACATCGACATCCATTGGAGAGATTTACTCTCCTGCGTAATAACATCTGGCGTATGTGTGTGATAGAAATGAATCACTCTGACACAATGACCTGTGTATGATTATTGGGGAAGGGAGGAGCGTATTACCATAGTCATAATGCTGCATCTCATTGAGAGTCAACTAAATGAGCTTGGACCCTTTGACTCCCCATAGACATTCATTAAGGGACAGTGCACACAGAGGCGTCTGTCTGCCGATAGGTGTGTGTCTGTGCATGTGTGTTTATTTAATCCTCCTTCCTGTACCATCTGGTGCGTGTGTATGTGCGTGTCCAGCAGCAGCACAGTGTGAATCCCCCCCACCATACACAGCTCTCCCCCCCCATTCAGCCTTTGCAGCAGAGCAGAGTAGACTGTTTTAACATACCCTTGATAGGGAGAGTGTCAGCGAGTGAAAACACGAAAAGAGAGGGAGAAAGAGACAGAGGAAGAGGCACAAAAGAGCTCTAATTGTAGCACGACCGCTTGGCTTCCTCCCTGATTCACGGCCATTACGATGTGAAAAGCACAACCGCCTGTCCTCCATTATCAAAACGGCAGGCCTACACACACTCTCACATCCATACACGCATACTCACTGGGGGGAATCATGTAGATTTTTTGTCTCTTATCTACGGCTCAAATAACTGCTATCATTCTGGTCACCAGCTTTGAGGAGATTCAATATTGAGCATATCCAGCATTCTCCTCACACTGATGATGGGTGGTTGAATTTACAAAGTAAAAAAAAAAAAAAAAATTCTTTGGTTGCCAAGCTGGAGCTGTGTAGTTACAACCCCAGCCAAAGACACATACACAAAAGCAGTGTTTTGCACCAATCGTATTTGACTTTGATGGGCCAAGTTGTCTTTTTCAGATTCTCTTTTACACTTCTGCCTCTTTTCATAGATGGTGTTTTATGCAACATGTATTATGCAACTGTTCAAAGCATGTAGTTTTTGATGCAAAGAGCTTTCTAACAGCTGAATATTTTAGATGGATCAAGGTGTGATATTCTCTCAGGTTATGGAGTGTGTGTGTGTGTGTTCGAGAGAGAGAGTAAGGGGTGACGGTCTGCAGTGGTTAGTGTCAGGGTCTCCCGGCTCAGCAAGGCCTGTAGGGGGAGAAGCTAAGAAGTCCGCAGCAGCTCAGCATTATGTCTCAGAGAGGGGGGCTTCCTTTGTCAGCCCTGGGGCACCACCGCTAACACACACTTTCTCTCTATCACACACACTGAGCGAGAGGCGGAGGAGGGTTAAAGACTTGGAACGAGATCAAGCCCCTCCGTAGCTCCCGGGGAGGGTGCTTGTGAATATGCGAGTTTTAGTGTAATTAGCACTTAATTATATTAACATATGCAAATTGTCAGGCGGAGAGCTTGTACCGCCGGTGGGTATCGGCTGAGATACAAGTGACTCCATTGTACCACCACGGCAGAATAGAGAATAATGGGTGTGTGTAAGGCAACCAGCCAGCAGCCAGCCAGCCAGCCAGCCAGCCAGCCAGCCCCCCGTGCTAGCACATAACCAGCTAGCTCATTTAAGTCTCTGGCTGGCCGCTTTGCCAAATTTCATTAGTCGCCATGACGACCTGGCTAATTGTGCTGACTAATGTCCCCTGATCTGTCGTCAGTCGGGATGGGTGTACATCCCACCCCCCCCAAAAAACATGAGAGGGATAGAAAGAGAGGCCCGACTGTCCAGATTAAAGCAGCACACAATGACTCCTATTTACACACGTTCCGCTCGTACAAGCATTTGCATATTCAAAAATACTCTGCCATCTTTCCTTGTCTGCTCTCTGTGTGCGTTTGCATGCGCGCCTGTGCACTGGCAAGCCTGTGCGCATGTGGCAGCAATGTGTCGGAAGGGACGACAACAGTTCAGTTGTGTGTCAGTCTGCGAGTGTCACATGTGTGACACACTGCTGTCTGTAAAAGCGGGACTGGGACTGTGAGACCGGTGCGGCCCTGTGTAGCGACATAGCTGAATTTGTTTTTGATTATTGTACAAGGCTGAGATTCTGGCAAAGAGAAGCCGGGGCCTAAATAACAGGGACAAGGAGCGCTGCCTTTGAAACTTTCAGCCCTTCTTTTCATTCCATCCAAATATCTAATTACAACACATCTTTATAGCTACCCCCAACCAAGCAGCAGGACTTTCTTTTTAAGGGGGAGGGTGGACAAACATTTAATTTTCTGTGCTTCCCGCTAGCCAAAGGTGGATAGAGATTGGGCCTAGTTGGTGCTACTAGTACTTGCATGCTAATCCTGTTTTTTGACAGGAACGTAAACTGATATAATTGCTTTTCAGAGGCAGGAACGGCGGTTTATACAAGTGTGAAAGCACGGGAAAGGGGATTAGCATTATTTTGCATAATGCTGGGCAGGCGCTGAATGGGGCATTGAACGCTTGACTGGGTGACAGAGATGAAAGAGAGATGAAATGCTCTACCCCTCTTCTCTCTCTCCCTCCCTCTCTCCCCTCCAGTCCCTCTGTCTCTGGCCCGCTGTTGCCGGCAGAGGACTGTGTTTGCTGGAGAGGACCCCGGAAACACAAGGCTGGTGTTTTTGGCTGTTTGTTCGGATGCCAGCAGATGGAAGCTGTCATGTGAGCCAATATGTATGATAATAGAGTAACCGTAGAGACTGGTAAACTTCAGGCACCCTAAGCCTCCATGTATATACTAAACCGCATCCCTAAAGCACTGAAGTGTGCAATTATGTAGTGGATGGATGTGGCTCAGGTAGCATTTACATGGAAGGAAGGGAGCGGCTTTCATGGATCAAATCAAACTACACTGTTCTTACATTTTCCTTTATTGAGATGTTTGCTGAGGATTTGGTCGGATATCGTCTGGGTAGAGAGGACTGTAGACTTGTAAGGCAGGTGTGTTTTATGTGAATGCCTGCGTGTGTGTGTGAGCTCGGCTGGTAGCAGTAGGAGGGGGCACCGGGGTGGTGACGCAGCTTTAAAATTGCCACCGTGACTTCCACATGACCCGACTCGACTTTGTGAGTAATTTATGATCAACCGTCATCATTGCCATTGCATCTGGCGTATGGAAATGATCCAGGGTTGAGGGAGGGCCGTGAGGTTTGGGCAGCGGAGAACATGAACGCCACAAAGGCCGGTGTGGCCTGTTTTTGTTGTCTCTCATTGGACAGGATCCTCTTTCTTTGACCTTTTGCACGCCTTCCCTCGCCTTTCATATGCTAATGCCGGCCAGACCCGAGGAGGAAACGTGCTGGAGCTGAGCGGAGGAGGACAAAGACTCCCTCTCTCTTTCTCTGCCTCCTTTCCACGCTATATCTCCTCCTTTCTTGCCTCTTCCCCTCTCAGCAACTTGACAGACTTTGGCATGAAAGGAAGTTGAGTGCTTAGCGGATGGGAAAGGTGGGGATGGTGTTCTCGCTGTGACCTGCACCACCTGTGAGGATCAAGTGCGCTGCAGCGATCCTTGGTTATGTGTATGTGGAGTGTTATTTTGAGTGGCCCTTGTAGTGTGTGTTGCAGATCGGTAATCGTTGGTTGAGGAGTGATTTGTTGCTTCTCCAGCGGAGCTAGTCGAGTTGTCATACAGAATCTGTCTCTCTCAGATCTGCCAACTCTATCTCCTTACAACCAGTAAAGTCCTGTCTCTGGCGAGGTAAAAGGATACTAATATAGTTACTACAACCCTCCCCTAACATAATACTCCAGCGCACCACTGTTGAGCATGACGTGGTTTCGGGGCTCTTTTGGCTCTGTTATGGGAAGGGGGCATGTTATCTGTAGGAAATGTAATTTTTGTCCTCATTGAAATCGTTCATTATTGAGCGCGGTTATCTAAATGTTTTTGTTGCTGTTGGTCCTGCGCCAGTCAGGATTGCGTTACCCTCTCTCTCTCTCTCCCTCTCTCCCTCATTTCTCTCTGTCTGTCTCTCTCTCTCATCTCGCCAGGCCTTCATCAGTCTCTTAAGGGAAAATAGAAAGAAGGGGATTTTTCCTCTTCCCTCTGTGCTCCGTCCCGTTCTCAGGCTCTCTCCTGCCTATTTTGCATCAGCCATCTCATACAGGATATTAGCCATGGAAAAAAAACATGGGTCCTGGGTATTTCATTTAGAATAATATGTTTATTCTTTTCATTTCAAAGTGGAAGTGGGGGGATTTCGCAGGGTGGAGAAAGAACAATCGGGGCCGTGTGTTCGAGGACTCGTTCTGTTTGATCTGAGGTCCTGTGGGCCCCGGGGGTGGCAAAGATTCTCGGGTTTAGGTGAAATAAAATGGGCTGTTGAAAAAATGAGGCCTCTCTCTTTCGCTCATATTATCTCACTGATTTGCCTTCTCTGTGGATCTCTGTTGGTTTCTCCGTATCATGTTCTCTGTTGCTCTCTGTCTCGTCTTTCATTTGCATCTCTGGACGATCTTTTTTTCTCTGTGGCGTGGCGGTCAGGTAGGGAGGGGAGAGCAGTGATTGGGCACTTTGAATGCGAGGAGAAACTCCCTCCTCGCTGATATTTCTGAACTTTTTACTTTATTTCTGTACATATTTAACTATGCTTTTATCGGTGTAGACTTTAGGCGGCAGTTACCTTTCAGACCGTGACATTGCTTGTCCTCTATACTCCTTGATGCAGTCACTATGAAGGACACTCACTCAGCCCTTCAGGTCCATGTGAGTGCCTCAAAGCCCTCATCTTGCATATTCAACAAAGCATTCAGCAGGCTTTTTTGTTTTAGAAACGTTTGTCCCTCTTGTACTTACCAACAAAATAATGCACAGTACAAAAGGTTATATGCCACATTTTATCGATCGCTCTCTGAAGTATTTTCATAGCTGTAAAAGCTGGCAAGGTAAAAATCAGAACCAAAGAAAAAAAAAATGTGCACGGCTACCTCATCCAAAGAGAAGTTAAAAAGACGAGCTCTGAGTTAAGACGGGGGGAAAAAAAAGTTGATGAATGACTAAGTTTCTCCAGGTTTGAGAAAAGATACACCACAATAGCACAAGACGTCTCATGACAAATGATGCATTCTCTTCCTCGTTGGCCAAAGACAAAGGCGGGGATTGAAAAAGGCTGAGAGCCCGGTCACAGGACATGCTCATTAATAGACCCTAAGAGGAAAAAAAAGGAGGAATAAAAAGAGAGTGATACTGTATATCTGGGGGAATTAAAACAAAATCCTTCCAAGATATCTGTATCAAATCAACCTTACTTTTTCCCCTCCCTTCATGTATATTATTTGTATGTGTGTCAGCGTCTGCACGCGCCTGTGCATGCATGTATATCTCATGTGCGACATGATTGGCATTCAGTATTCCTGAAGGCAATAGCATGTGGATATCAAGGCCATTGGCAGGGCTCGTCAGGGAATAAGTGGCTAATTAATTATGCATGACTTGTGGGCTTAAACAAACAGTGTAATGAGAGATGAGACGAATTTACAAAGAATTAAGCTTTAGTTGCATGGAGACCTTCTCTATTATTATTATCATTATTATTATTATTATTATTATTGTTATTATTATTATCATTATTATTTTCACTCAGATAACAGCACAAAACGTTTCATACAATTTCAAAGATTTTAAAAAGGCAACACTAAATATGAATATTTCTCTGTGCTATTTTCTAACTACAGGGACGGTTAAAAAGAAACAAAAAAAAAACAGAATCTTTTCTTTCCGATGTAGGTCTCAGTCTGATCTACTACAGGCAAGCAAGCATGCGTCTCCACAACTCCCCTGAGGAGACTCCAGCCAACACTATCCCTCTCAAACCCCTGCCTCCTTTTTTTCTGGCCTGGCACCAGCCAGTGGAATAATCTTTAATTATTTGCTTTTAAAAAGAAAAAAGAAAAAAAATAAGACTCCCTTTTTTTCTGTGACAGTAAAAGAAGAAGAGCAGAGCAGGCGTAGGAATGTTCTTGTATATGAAATTGTAGGTATTAACAGGGCCGGTTTTGTCAGCGGTTTCACTGATGTATCAGCTCTCTGCCCCTAGACTAAATAAAGAGGGGAGCTTTTGCCGTGTTTCATCCAGGCTTAGATGAGCAGATATAGGAGGGCTTTGGAGGAATTGTTAAAAAAGCAAAGTATGCCTGAAGAATGGACCTCTTCCTTAACACAATACCTAAACAAGTGTCAAGATGTGGTGATGGATGGTCCGGTGTTCTCTTCGGCTTGTCAGAGGCCCTCCTTATACCTTTTTGTAATAGAAGTGGCGGCCGAGATTTTATTCAAAGACTCCAGCATATTTGCTTATACCCTTGTTTAAGATATATGTCATTTCAAAAGTAAGATACGGACTACATCTGTTTGAAATCGGCTTTGCTTTGCCGTAAGAATAATGTGTGAGCGCATGTGTATGTTTGAGAGTGGGCAGGGAAAAAAAAGAGAGAGATATTGCTGACTCTGGTCTTCAGCTGCCTTGTCATTGACCTCCACTCTCCCCTGGTTGTCACATTGAGGGCAATGCAACACACATACGCTCACATACAGTACAGAGAAAAAAAATGCAAGAAAGAGAGCTTCATTTCATTTTAGTTAACAGTTAGTACAGAGTGAGAAGTTTTTTTTATCTTACATGTTAAGATTTTAATATGTTGTGGTGTCAGTTATATCTAATAGCGGTTATTTCCTGCAGCGAGCAGTAAGGTAATGGGTCCATTTCATCTCAGCTCCCTCTCAGCGGGCTGGCCCTGGATTTGCGTGACATGGTGTTTATTTGATAAAGGAATATTGTGGTGCTAATCTAAAACCACGCTAATTACATCTGACAGTTGTTTGTTTGTAGTGAAATCCAATTAAAATGTACACTTTTCAACTCCATCGCTCATCCACCCCGCCACCCCCCACCCCATTCTCTTTCTTCCCTCCCACGGTAACCAGAAAAAGAGCCTATGATGGCATAAATAACAACTGTGCTTTCCTTGTGGTTTTTTTGTGAGAAGAGGGCAAACTCACAACAGCTGTCAGAAAAAGGGGGTTTGTTTAAAAAGCAAATGGCTTTGGTCTAAAGTTCATTTGGAGACCTCTCTAATTAAATAGAGAGCCAAAAGCTTAAGTTAATTAGTAATTCCCTGGGTCCAGAAATTAGACCTGTCACGAGCATTCGAGCTCTTGGAAAGCCAAAAGGTACGTGTGCACTTGTGTTGTGTGTGTGTTTTTCCACAAATCCCTCGCTCCCTGTTCCCATCTTTACACAAGTGTGCCTAAATGCGAAGTGCGTTCATCTGTGCTTTTTTTTTTTTTCTTATGTGAGGCCCCGCGCATTTTTTGTGTCGAAACTGCTCGAGACATTAATGGTCTTTTTGTGGCGTGTCAGAGAAGTGCTCGGGAGATGTTTAAGAGAGGGGCACATAGCTCGTGGCGTCAGTCAGGATACCTGCCCTATGATTATGTTTATGAAGATAATAACAGGGCTAGGGTCCCGCCGAGTACCGTCTTTAGAAAACAGTGGGGGTTTGAACTTTAAACTTTATTGTTACCCCTTGAAAAGAAGTGGTGGGTTTGGTCGCCATGTCCGAGAAATGTCTGTACAATTAGCAAGGTGTCTCTGTGTCTTTAGTGTTAACTGTGAAAGCAGACCTTCTCTTCTCTTCTCTTCTCTTCTCTTCTCTTCTCTTCTCTTCTCTTCTCTTCTCTTCTCTTCGCCTCTCTGACCTTCTCTGACCTCTTCTCTCGTATTTCGCAGTGTAATTGCACAGATAAGCACAAGTTATGCAAACATAAATCAGCTGACTTTAACGCAAAGGAGAGACAAGATGTCCCTACCTGTTCAGACCATAATAGACTAATGATAGCATTTGAGACAGCCGGCAGCCACACTACTGTGGTGCAATGCATTGACTAATATGTACCATCCTATCACTGGCTGCACTACATGCTTTTTGGTCACTTGATACTGATAGGCATCTTTCACCAAATAGGGAAACATTTGTGACATTTTTTCCCCCTTTCCTTAAAAGGAATGAACTTTAGGCAACAAGTAGCTGGAGCTGCTACATTAGTTTGAAGTGCTTAATTATAGGTTCCAAAATATCAGCAGGACTTAGTGCTCTTGCAAAACTGATTTCGGGGCTGGAAAAGTACTTAATGTTTTTAATTTCTCACCGCTGCGCCTGTGATCAGGCAAATATTTTAAGAACGTATCAAGCTATTTTTGCGTCTTTAAAAAAAGTTACACAAACAAGTTGTTTCACAAGTTATCGGAGATTAAAACACGCGTAGAATCTGAGGCCCGTGGTAGTCGATACAGTATAACCAGCCGTTTATATTTGCCAGGTGGATGTGAAATGCCTGCGTCAGAGACTGCTCTCTGTGTCTGTATGTCTGTGAGTGTGTGTGCTATCCTTGACTGACGTGGACAGTGTTTGCTTAACCTCTTCTGCGCTGCACTACCACGGCCTTGTCAGTTTAAGTGTGTGTGTGTGTGTGTGTGTGTGTGTGTGTGTGTGTGTGTGTGTGAGAGAGAGAGAGTCCAGCAATGGTAGCTTTCATTTTTCATGTTCCCAGCAGTATTTTTTCTAAACAAACCTGCTGAGAAGCAGAGTGAGAGAAGGAGAGGGGTCTGAATCAACACAAATGAGTGATATTTGTTGTTTTTTTCCTGGGGTGGTATATAATTGTGTGCGTCCACACACACCAATGGAAAACACACATTTTAGAGACCAGATTTTTTTATCTTGTTATTTTATATTGCAGGCTTTGTATTTAGCAGGATTATTAATTTCACTTGGCAAATAATCCCACCCTGCCACCCACTTCAACTTGCTATGTTATTGCAAAGAGGAGGAGGAGGTGTGTGTGTGTTTGTGCGTGTGTGTGTGCGCGTGTGTGTATGGCCTCATGCTTTTGCCTCATCCAAAGGATAAGGCAGTGATTTATGTAACATCTAATCCCTTTCATATTGTGTATGTTGTACCTTACAAGAGCATGATGAGCAGGCTAGATTAATATTTATTTAGCACAGGCAAATCAAGGATTAAGCAGTCATCATTTTAGCACTAATCCATGTCTCTGGTGAGATGCAGAGACAAAGAGAGGCAGATTACTAAACACATAACGCCGCAAAACCACAATTAGTTGGCGACTTGCTTTCCTCGACTGTGCAGAAAAAAGAGATGGACGCTGGATGTGCGCAAACACACGCGTGCAAAGTTTGGCTCTTGCTTCACCCTCTCTCGCTTACTTACCTATTGTTGTCAGTGTTTGTCCACCTCTCCCTGGCTTTTCACTTCTCGTTCTCACCCTCCTGCTCTCTTCAAAGGAACCCCTCATTGAAATTAGCAGTGGTTTGTCTGATTCACTCATCTGACGTAAATGTGTCTCATGATCTTTCCGCTGTCCGAACACACATGCACAGACACACACTCACACGCGCACGCACACACAGACACACATGCAAGAGCAATGAATACTTCTTTCTTAGCACCAACCACGTGGGAGAGGGACAGTTTGCTTATACTGTGCGAGTCTTTGGCTGTGTGTGAGTGTAAGTGTGTGTTACAAGTTACTTGGGAGTCTGTAAATAAAATTACATTCTTTACTAATTGAGTTAAACTGCTTTGCTGGAGATGTGGCAAAAAAAGATGAAAGCTCCCTGTGTATGTTTTGTGTTTGTACGTTGTGTGTGTGTGAATGTGAGTGTGTAGGGTGGTAATCTAGTTAGCTCTTAGCACTCTCAGGTGGTAGCCAACTGGGATATTGTGTGCGTGTGTGTGTGTGTATCGTTGTTTGCTAGTTCTGTCCTCAAGCTTTCAGCATATGCAAAGTGTCAAACTTAGCCTTGCAAAACAGATAATCAAGAGCTGGAGTCTGAATAAAAAAAAGTAGCGCATGTGTATGAGTGGATTTGTGTGTGTGTCTTGCCTGTAGGGGGGCACCCCTCACATGGAGAGCAACAACAAGGAACAGCAAAGGGGCCAAAAAGAGCATTGGAGAGCTGTTGCAGTGTAGTGAGGGGTGATTTTAGAGGGCAGAGGAGGGGATGTGGGGTGGGGTGGGGGGGTCCAAACCAGATGTGAGAGCGATTGAGAGAAAATGAAAAGAAGAGAGATAAATAAAAAGAATGAACAGACGAGTCGTGCTGCGATAGAGAAAGACAGGGAGAAGCACAGAGTGAGAGAATGCCATCCTCAGTTCCCCTTTGCCCTCCTTCCTCTCTCTCACCCGGCCACTGAATGTTAATGGCTTTTCTGCCTCACCCCCCACACATACACACGCACACACACACACATATACACATACACCAACACCCCCTCCTTCCATTCCCTCCCCATGGACACTAGCGCATTGTTTGTGGCAGTGCTTCTATTCTTTCAAACTTAATTACCTTCTTGCCTTTTGTGGCGTCGGGGGCTGGAAGTTTTGCTCCGTGGCAGTGGAGGTCGTCACACATTCTTTGGCGGTGCATTCCCTTAATCTGAGGTGGGTAGGGGGGGGTCAGGGGGTGGTGGCGGAGGGGTAAAGAGAAGAGTCTAGAGAGTGGAGCTTCAACCAGCATGCGCTTCTAAGGTGGTTATAGCCCCCCCCCCCCCCCCCCCCCTCCCGTGCACGTGTACGCACGCGTGCACAGTCATAATAGTCAGGGCATAGGCTGCCCTTTGTTTGTGCGGTTCATTTCCAATCAACCCTAATTAACTAGAGAGTGTTTCCAGATTGCCGGCAAAAGAAAAATCCCCACTTTTTTTTTTTTCACTCCCCTCGGTCTTTGCTGTTTTGAGTTCGAGGAAGGGGAGTAGAGAAAAAAATGGAAGCATTAGCTATGTAGATTGGCTTTGCCTTTGATGCTGGAAAAAATCTTTAGCGAGGGCAGTAAGTGGTGACTGCGACCCAGCAGTGTCTGACTGTTTATTTTCATGTTTCAGTTTGAGTTTAGTTTGAAATATTGCCTCTTCAAAGGCGCAAGACCAGTCAAAGTTGTCTTTAATCCATTAAACTTGGTCTCTGTGAAACTGTACAAGCAGCAGATAAACACTGACACTGACCTAGGATACACATCCAAAGTATCATAATGAAAAACTACTTAGCAGAAATAAATTAAACCGGGCTCTAAACTCAATCGGATATCCTCGAGTCTGCGAGCTGCTTGCCTCCAAGCAGTGACTGGAGGACTTGATAGATGATTTCACCTCATCCTGATTGAAGTCAGGATAAGGGCTGGTGTAATCTGATCCTAAATCAGATTTTAGGACCCATCTGTGGCTTGAGTGATATGATTCTTTTGTTGCTCTGCGAGAGGAGAAGAAGAAGACAAACACGGCCCCTGGGTCAACTATTTGTTCTCACCCGGTCAACAAGTTTGTTTTTGCATACTTGAGTATTTTTGTTTCCTATGACGCTCACACCTTGCAGTTTATTTCCAATGTTGCCCAGATTTTTTTTTCTTTAACAATGACATATCAGGTAAGGACCTGAGGGCAGTTGGGTGTATGTTACCTGAGCGACCAATGAGACCAATTTACTTGTCATCAACCTGAGGCATAGAACCTGCATACCTGCTCTAGCAAAAGAAAAAAAAAAGTCACTTCCGTCCTCTACATTTCTCCTCATTATCCTGATTCCCCCTTTTCTTGTCTCCATTCTTTCGCCTCCTTCTCCAATCTGAGATCATGGCTCATATAGGCATCGTTCTGAATTTGATTTGCCAAAAGGCATTTTTGCGGAGTTGGTAATTTGTCGAACAAGATTCCTGTGCTAAATGGAGTGGCGCTTGCTTTAGGTGTCTGGGCCGCGCCTTGCAATAATGATAAGGTGTCTTTTGGTAATGAAGGCCTTCGCTCATGAGGGAGACAGGGGAAGAGGACAGGCGGACAGAAAAGGGTGTGTGTGGAGGGGGGGGGGATTGGGGAGATCTACTGCATCTCCTGTCTAATATTACACCTCCAGGCAACAAACAAGGGCTGCATGAAAACCCTTTGTGAGGTTAAGAAGTAAAGAAGACAAAAAACACTTGGTCACGCAAAAGCCCTCCCCCCTCTCATCCTTTTGCAATTTTCTCCCTCCGTCCTTTCTTTTAAGACTTTAAACAGAGAGCATTAGGCCCTCTTCTGTGATTGTGTGCATATGCGTTTGCGCACGCATGCGTCGGCGCTCTTTGATGGCAGCCGAAGCTCCTCTCGCATTGTGAGGAAGGAGATAATTCCCCTCCTCCTTCATCCACTTCGTTTTTCATCCCTCCATTTCTGCATGGCAACAAATAAACAGGTCTAATTAGACCAGAGTAGGCCTATTCATGGCACTGACAGTGGGAGATGGATGCAGGGGCTTTCACAGCGCCCTTCGCCTTTGTCTTTGGCTAACGCTCGGTGACATTTTGATAGAAGATTTGGTGTTAGACTGAGGGGCCACATGCCGAGAGAGGGATGACCTTCCAGGAGACCTCAAGGAATGGACACATAGCCATAGTCTCACGCTGTCTCCTGACTTTGTTGTTTGACTTTGCTAGCTTTTCGTGGGTCACCTTAAAGCCTCAGCCTGGATTTCAATTCACCGGTTATTAGCTGTGCTCGAATATGTATCCAAACAGTTTGACAAGTAGAGGGAAAATAACCATTTTCGAACTCAGATGACCACATTCCAAAGCACAGGTCGGCCTAATTCCAGTGTTTACAGAACTTATAAATATTCACAGCAGTATTAACAGCACAGTCTGCCCTCGCATTCAAATATCAGACAGTTAGTGATGAAGAATTTGAACCCGACAGATCCCTGTGTAAACAAAGAAGACAGTGTGGCGACACTGCAATTACAGGTTTGGCATTTAACAGGCTGCATCTCTGGCTAATGCTTGATAGTGTGACAGGAGGTCAAAAGCAGGAGGAGAGTCTGACATCACCGAGAGCTCAGTACCTCAGGTCTGCACCGAGGACATCTTGTTGTAACATGTCATGTATTATCGGCACATGTATTACAGCTGCTTATCATTGAGAAAAGTTTTGTATTTGAAGAAGAGATTCTACCCTCTGACTTCTGTGTGATACAGGATCCAACTTCTTCTTCAAACCGGAAGCGCTTTAAGAATAACCCAAGTCAGAGAAGGAGGAGAAAAGCTGGGAAAGATGGAAAAAAAAGTGGAGAAATCCCCCTCTTTAGTCTGCCTCTCTGTCTCTCAGGGAGCTACTGAAAAGCAGATGGAGGGATAGAAAGGGGGAGAGAGAGAGAGAGAGAGGGAGAGAGAGAGAGAAGAGGGGGGAGAAAAACAATAGGCCAAGGAGTCTCTCAGCCCCCTTCTCCCATCAGAACTAGCAGTGTCCAAACCAGGCATTCCTGAGCTATTATTTGCCTCTCACTGGATCTGATCTGCCACTTTAATTACCTTAGTGTATGTTTGTGTGTGTGTGTGTGTGTGTGTGTGTGTGTGTGTGAGAGAGAGAGAGAGAGAGAGAGAGAGTGAGAGCCTGTGTCCGTGTGCATGCGCGTGAAAGCAAAGGGGACATGCTTAATTAAAAAACAGAGGTAGGAGCAGCTCAGGCCACCTCTTTTGTTCTTCTTTTAAAAGAGGGGAACTGTTTCTGCAGTGTGGAAAAACCTGGGCTTCATTGTTAGTTTCTCTCTCTCTCTCCCTCTTTATGTATCTGTCTATCTATCGCTCCCTCTCTCAAATGAAAGTAGTTTGGTTGGTTAGCAGAGCGAGGGAAGCCAGTGGGGGAGAGAGCGAAGAGGTTTCTTAGCTAGCAGTAACATGATCTGCCTTAAAAGAGGCAACAGTGAGCACTACTGCTGTGAAAGGTGCAAAGCCTGGGGAATGGAGCAAAACAAAAAGAAGCAAGGCCGATAACTTTTTCATCTACGTCTACAAGATGTCCGATAATCAGCTTTTATGGAGCTTTTTATACATCTTTTTCATATTGATCTGTGCAAGTCCAAAAATGTCAGTGTCCAAAATGTTACTTTGAGCTCTGAAAGGTAGAACAGTGAAAAAAATATGCATTTGATAGCAAGAGCAGACATCTCATTACTTCTCCGTCCAAGTATGCTAAATTAACACATGCTGAATGGATCAGTATGACTTCAAACGCCTACACCGGGCTGCACTGCACCGCATTGCTCTTTTATAAGAAAGGTTGGGCTAATTTAAGAGCTAAGACTTAAGTATTTTACTTAAGATCCTGTCTTCTGAAAGCTGAAGACGGCTCTACTTTTGATTCCCCACATGTGGGTCAATTATAAAGAAACATTCAGACTCAGTGCACTCGCAGAAACTCAGTTTATATAGATTGTATGATATATTTTTATCTCCCCATGCTAGTACTAAACAAGCACTTTAGGCTTGTGGTCGCTGTACTTGTATTTTGTGTTCACCAGGCTTTCCAAGCTGTTTTCCACTGTGATGTGTATATTTTCCACAAATGGTTATGAAAAGAAATCTCGTCACATAGTGTTACTTTGTTAGTCAGAGCTCTGTTGGTGGCAGAATTAATGGGTTTAATGAGAACCACAGATAACAAAATAATGGACAGTTGCGTTATTGTTGGCAGGCAGCGCACGTGTAAACAGCTGCTAACCTGTTAGCATTAGAGGTGATATGTCAGTGCCAAGTGCTTAACACATTGGCTTATCCATAAGACATAATTCCATACTTAAAGTGTTAGGAGATGCATAATTCATAAACCTCAGTGTTTTATGTCCGAGCTACAATTCAAAGGGGTTGCTCCCCAATGAAATAAGCAGTGAAATGACACCACTGACAAGTAGTAAATCCTGTCGTATGTGTCGCATTAGCTCTCAAACCCACTGCTTCTGAACAGCTTTACCCTCAATCACATTTAACACATGCCTTGGTTTCGAGGGACACCAATGGAAAAAAAAATGAAATATGTATATGTTTGACTGCAGGAGCGAGTCCAGTGTGTTGTTTTGGCGCTAGGTGAGCATAATAAATGATTTATGGTAAAAACCTGAATGAGCTGCAATTTAAGTGGGTGGAGAAAAGCCTTTATTTTATATAATTCTTTGCCCTACTGCCAAATTCATCGTGTTTTCTTCTGTCATACAGGCAGCGCAGCTACATGTAAAATTAAGACATTGTGGTGAAACGGGCTCAGTGTGTGTGTGTGTGTGTGTGTGTGTGTGTGTGTGTGTGTGTGTGTGTGTGTGTGTGTGTGTGTTTGGGTTAATACCAAGCATTCTTGTGGCATGTCACATATTTGGCCTGTTTCAACTTCTTGCTTGTTTAGAATGCAGAGCTAATTGCTGCTAATGTCTGTGCAATTACAAGTGTGAGTAACATGCAGCCAGGTGTTTTTTTGTATGTGGGTGTATGCGTGTATAAAACAATAGTTGTTATCTTAAGGAACTGTGCCCTTGGCTAGAAAATATCATCCACAAAAATATCAGATACAGGGCTATTTTTCTTTTTAAATGTAACAGTCGGGTAGAGTTTACTGCGTTAGGACAGTAGGGATTGGTATCACTCACTGAAGTTTTTGCACGGCATTAACATACATCTAAATTTGTGAAAAAATAACAATGTTTGCTCCAGAGCCATGCTTTAACCCTGACGGTACATTGCCTATAGTGAGGAGGTGATTTTGTCATATACATGTCACACATCTTCCTCTCGCCTTTTGCCACATCCATGCTGAACGGATAAGCACTAAAATTCATTTTCTGCTCCTTGTGATTCTTTCTTTAATCTCCCAAATAGAGAAACAGAAACTGAGTGAGACACAGAGAGAGAAAACATAATTTCTCTTTTAATCTATCACTAGGCTCCATGGAATCATCTCCGGGATATGTCAGATTAGACCTGATTATAGCGCGTGCACACACATGCACCCACAAACATACTCACACACATGTTTGATTTCATTCCTCACGCTTTTACTGTCCCTCCCACTGGCTTTGTTTAGCCCTGGATTGTTGCGGATTAATCCTCTAATTGCTTTGTAGCTTTGTTGTGAGAGAGAGGGAGTGTAGAAAAAGAGAGGGAGAATTAAGCAGCAGGTGGATTGGGTTAAAGGTTAACATGGCTCTTTAAAGCTTTCTTTTAATGCCAGCTCATTTACACGCAAGCATCTGAAAGGCGCTGGTACTGTATCAAGTAAAAAAAACACTGGCATGCACAACTAGTTCTCATTTGTTGCATTTAGCTGAGCAAGAGAGCAGTTTCTTTTAAGTAGCGATGAAGCTTCAGTTCTCTAGCTTTTTTTGTCTGTTTTTCGTTTTCTCCCCTCATGGCTTTTTCTCAGTTGTTTTCCCTTGTTCTCTTTTGGTGGTGAGAAATTATTCCTATGATTACAAAATGAAATGACTGTGGGATGCTGTGTGTGTTTGTAGGCTTAGAAGGCTTTTTTTTTTTTCTACATTGTGTGCGTGCGTTTGTGTGTGCCTTTGCATTTGTGCCTTGTTGTGAAAAGCCAAGAGATTGAAGTAGTGAGGGGTTGAGAGATGGGCAGCCGCCCAGGATTGATAACATCTCACTGGTATTCCAAACATCATTCCTCATGGAAGCTCGTTCTCTCTCTCTCTCTTTCTCTCTTTCTATTTTGTATTGCTCCTGTAAAAAAAGACATTTGAAATACTATGGATGTAAAAAAATAACATAAAATCTTTAATTTCCTGATTCATTCCTGCATCGGCGACCTTGTCTAGAAAATTTGCCAACAGACATTGTTCTACCTTTCCACATGTTGAAGTGCAGTCAGCCACAGTTGCATGACAGTATATCGTTTCTACCTTCCTTGTCCACTCAGAGTCTAAGTCATTCCTTCAGGGCATTAATAGGTTAATAGGTGCTGCCTAATTAGCAACTCCTGACTGGTAAGAACATGCCAAGACTGATTTAGCCAATGATTGAAGACTCCTCTGACTCCAGTCCACTTTTCCTCTTAAAGGAAGATACTAACTTTACACATATAAGTTATTGTAAACTAACTTATAAACTTATATGTGTTAACTTTTGAGAGTAAGCAAAGGTAGCTGGTACTAGAATGACGTCATAATCTTTTAACACAGCATTAGCACACACAGGACACAACAGAGGCGGAACTGCTTCCAGTGTTTCACAGTTGTATATGTCGATCAAAGAGTCTGTTTACTAGACAATTGGGTTATTCCTATAAACGTCCCTACTGCCGGCTGCCATGGTAGCTGCTTCATTCATTTATACTTAATTTCCCCAGTTGTCAAGCTCTGGTCCCTGGGGCCAATAGAGACAAAACTTTTGTTCAAGGATGTTTTTTTTTCTGTGGTTGTGGCAAGCAATCTCAGTCAGCCAGTTATAAGACAAAGATGCAAGTGGGAGCAGTTGATATTGGATTTTTCTCTGGTTTTCAAAAAGTTGTCATGGTACTAGCTGCTTAAGACTGTTTATATATCTGGGAGGTGGTAGGCAAAACAGAGGTAGATAAATGTCATGTTTTTTTTGTGTGTGTGTGTTTTTTGTTTATCAGTGAATGCAATATCGAAATCTGTGGAAGCCGAGAATGACTTTGTATGCTATAATATTTTAATGCTGTTATCTCATGACCAGAAGTTAATTATTTCATTATCTTCTGGAAAACAAGATTTGTAATCTGGAGATAATCAACCTAATATTATGAGAAAACCAAAGGTTTCTTTAATGAACTATTACTTATAATGTTTATTAGAGATCAACAGTGCTATGCCAGCATGCATAGATGGCGTCATGACAACTGTAACAACTGATTCAAGTTATAATTGTCAGATCAAGGAGAACCCATTAATGATCACCACATTAGAATGTATTTTATTCTTACTTATTTATATATATATATACTTTAATTATGAGATTCAAACACTCAACAATGTGGGTTGTTTCGTTGCCAGTTCCCCTTTGCCAAAAATTATTATTTTAGTTGCAGCCTACTGGAGTTGTTTTCTCAAGATATCAGAGATAAGTTAACTTGTGATCTCAAGATAACAGCATTAAAAATTAACTAATTACAAGCCTGACCGTTCTCATCTTCCTTAAAATCCATCTTCTAAAAATCACCAATCTCTGCTACAGCAATCAATCTCATCCGAATTAAGTTTAAAACGCCACCAATTAGAATAGAGTGAACGGTGTTTTAGAACATAATCTGCAGTTAAACACCATTTACTAAATCTTCCTTTTTTATTTCTGTTTTTTATCAACTCAGGTCCCTGTTAGGCTGGATGAGATGAGATCCCTATGTAGTGGTCGTCATGGCAACTTGTGACTCTCCCCCTATGGTGTCATCACGGCAGCAGGAACATGGTGGCCAGAGGCTGGACACTGCTGCTGAGGACAACGCCGTCGTCTCCATGGAGACCAGTGTCGCCAACAACGCCAACAACAACCAAACGTCACCTGCTGCCATTGGAGAGCCGGAGAATGGCCTTGGAGAGCCCACTGTGAGCCCGCTGAGGTCCACTGCTACCCCCACCACTGTCAGTGCAACCACCGACCCTGTAGCTGAACAGAGTCGGAGAGAAAGCTTTACTACCGGTAACAAAGGGAGTGTTACCGGGACTTTACTAGGAGTAGGAGGAGGAGCAGCTTTGGGTTCGGACTGTTCTGCCCCTGCCACGTCTCCCGTGGCGCCGGCAAAGGAGATCCCCTGCAACGAATGTTCTAGTTCCTTCTCCAGTTTACAAAAATACATGGAGCACCACTGCCCCAACGCCCGCCTGCCTACCACTGGAGGTCACGAGGAGGTTGAGGACGTTGAAGGGATGGTAGGGGAGGAGAGTGAAGATGAAGGAGAGCATGAGGTGGGTGCTGCAGAAGTGGGGGAAATGAACAGTGAGATGGAGATGGAAGACGATAGTGATGTGGAGAACCTGTGCAGCGAGATCATCTACCAGCCCGATGGCTCTGCCTTCATCCTGGAGGACTCCAAAGAGCAGCGTGGCAACCAGGGGGGGCTTTCTGGGTCTCTCCCATTCAGGGGTCTGCTGTCCCCCCAGACCTTCCCCAATGCCCAGGCCAGCAGTGGCCAGAGTGGCCTGAGCCCAGGGGGGGAGCGGTTGGAGCAGCACGCTGCACCCATGTCCTTCTATCCCCAGATCATCAACACTTTCCACATCGCCTCATCCCTAGGGGGTAAATCCCTAGCGACCGACCACCCCTCCTTCCCAAATACCTCAGCTGGAGGGCTGGCGGGCGCTGCTCCCGTGTTGCACAGTTTCCGTGTCTATGACCTCCGCCACAAGAATGACAAAGACTATCTGACGGCGGATGGTGCAGCCAAAAACTCCTGTGTGTCCAAAGATGTCCCCAACAATGTGGACTTGTCCAAGTTTGAGGGCTGTGTGGCTGATGGGCGGCGAAAGCCTGTGCTGATGTGTTTCCTGTGCAAGCTGTCTTTTGGCTACAGCCGTTCCTTCGTGACACATGCTGTCCATGACCACCGTATGACCCTGAATGATCAGGAGCAGAAGCTGTTGAGCAACAAGCACATCTCCGCCATCATCCAGGGCATCGGCAAGGACAAAGAACCTCTTATAAGCTTTCTGGAACCAAAAAACCCCCCCAACTCTGGGCTACCCCACTTTCCCACACCTGCCAACTTCCTAGGGCCAGACACGGGGCTCCGCGGCTTGTGGAATGCTTTCCACAGTAGTGGGGAGAATGCCGATTCCCTTCAGGCAGGTTTTGCCTTCCTGAAGGGCAGTGCCAGCAGCTCCTCCAATGACCAAACCCCCAGAACCCAAACCATGCCAAAGGCTGAGACCAACCCAAACCTCGGGGGAGGGGCTGGTGCCCACAGAACCCCCAGCGGGAGTTCTGCTGCTGCCACTGGTGGCAATGTGGAAGGTCGGAACTCTGAAATTGACTTCAAGGGCCACGTTAGGGACACATGCACTTTGCAACCCAATGGGCCAGACCTGAGCCAGTACCCGCTCATCAAGCGGGAGCCCGGTGCAGTGGGAGGAGAGAGTCCAGAGCAGGATGAGGATGCTTACTCCAATGGTGGTGGAGTAGAAATGGAGGCAGATGAGGAGGAGGATCAGGCCATGACCATGGCGATGACAGGCCAGCGGGCCGACAGCACCAGTAGCAAAGATTTCCCTCTCTTAAACCAAAGTATTTCCCCCCTTTCCAACAGTGTGCTAAAGTTTAACAGTGATGGCAAAGGCCCTGCATCCACCTCCTCTTCCTCCATGTCTATGTGTGAGAAGTTGGAGATGGAGAAGAGCCGTCTGTCCACTGCCCTGGCAGGTGCCAGAGAACGAGAGAGCAGCAACGACTCAACCAGTGAAGCCCTAGCAGGACGGGAAGGGTCATCACCATCCTCCCATCCCCTTGATATGATGATGGTACGCAGAGATGATGAGAGTCCTGGACCACTGCATCAACACACAGGAAATCCCAGTACACCTGGAACTCCAGGGACACCTGGTACCCCCGGTCCAGGTGAAGGGTCCCCAGGTAGTGGTGTGGAGTGCCCCAAGTGTGACACAGTCTTGGGATCCTCACGGTCGCTGGGAGGGCACATGACGATGATGCATTCACGTAACTCCTGCAAGACACTGAAGTGTCCCAAGTGCAACTGGCACTACAAGTACCAGCAGACGCTGGACGCCCACATGAAGGAGAAGCATCCAGAGTCTGGTGGATCATGTGTGTACTGCCGCACAGGACAGCCTCATCCTCGTTTAGCCAGAGGCGAAAGCTATACCTGTGGATACAAGCCTTTCCGCTGTGAGGTCTGTCTATCTAATTTTTCCTCTCCATGGGTTTCTGTTTTCTGTCTGTTTTACTTTCTGAAATTTCCAAAATAAGATAATGTCCTTGTTTTGTTCTGTTTTTTTTTTCAGTTATTATTTTTTGGGATTGATTTTATAAGACAAATTTTATCCTTTTATTTAACCAAAACTTATCACTGGGTTTGTTGGACATATGCTAACAGAAAAAGTATATTATATTCTTGGCAATATAGATGATGCAATTTGTTCTTGAGGCCAATTTTGAGGCTCGAGTTAAGATTTTTTGATCTTCACTCAATTGAAAATTCAGTGTCAGAAGGGAGGAAAGAGGAAGTTAATGTGTTTTATCTTTCTCTTTTTATTCACCAACACCTATCACAACCGTAAAGGTTAAGGTAATTATCTCAATTATCTGACTGAAGAAAATTGGAGATTTAATACTAAATTATTGATCAGATACGAGCCTGTTCTTGTTATAAATGTGTATAGTGTGAATCATGCATCACTGTATTTATTCTTCCTTTTTAGGTATGCAACTACTCAACCACCACCAAAGGCAACCTTAGCATCCACATGCAGTCGGACAAGCATCTGAACAACGTACAAACACTCCAGAACGGTGGCAGTGAGGTACAGTACAACCACAACCATGCCAACCCTGTGCCTAGTGCCAGCCTTGGTGGGGGCTGTGGTGCACCCTCGCCATCTAAGCCCAAACAGAAGCCCACTTGGCGCTGTGAGGTAATGAAACAAACAGAGGGTCATTGTAGCACTGTTGTAGCAACATACCAATTTGCTTGTTTCAGTGTCTACACAATGAGCTGCTTATTTCTGTCTGCGTCACTATGTCTATTATTTTTCTTGGCCACATCATCTGACCTCTGGTCATTATAAAACTGAATTTCTCATACACTCTGACATTATCTCCAAGTATTGTAGAAAACATAAGGCATTCATCATCATGACTAAAATGCATGCATCAATTTTATTCAGTTGATTAGGTATTGAGATCTTCTGTTGCTGTCAGTGCTCATTTTGAGCATACGATATAAATGTAAATGATTTTAACCATGTGTTTTATTGAAAATTAATTATCAGAATGAACTTCCATTTAAATTGAAGTGTAAAACAGTGCTTTGATGATGATAGGCATCTAGTGGAGTCAGATGCTTTAAAACAATTTTATTTATCCTGCCTTGCTTCCAACAGGTTTGTGACTATGAGACCAACGTGGCGCGGAACTTGCGAATCCATATGACCAGCGAGAAACACATGCACAACATGATGCTGCTGCAGCAGAACATGAAGCAGATCCAACACAGCCTCCATCTGGGCCTGGCCCCAGCCGAGGCCGAGCTTTACCAGTACTACCTGGCTCAAAATATGGGCCTGGCAGGTGTAAAACTGGAGAACCCAGCCGGCAGCAGCGGCCCAGAGGCCCAGATGATGATTAACCCGTTCCAGCTAGATCCTGCAACTGCGGCTGCTCTTGGATCTGGTCTAGGTGAGTGATACTATAATAGAAATGATACACCTGTCTGACAAGTTTTTTTGTATAAGTAAATTTAACTGCAAAAAAGCTTTTAATATTTTCCCCTTTGTTTTTCTTGTGGTCATCTTTCACTTGGTCAGTTTTATCTGTTTCGTCTCGTATATCGGATCCCATCTGGTATTGTTTTTATCTCTGTGCCTCTCCTTTGATGCTCTTCATTTTCCTCCCTGCCCTCTCACCTCCTCTTTTTGTGCTCCCATCCTTTTTACCTTGCCCCCCTTGCCGCACCCTCTTCGCTTTCTCTTTCCCTCTTATCTCTGCTCTCATATTGTCCCTCTGTCATTGTCTCCTTTCTTTGACCCCTCTCACTGATTAAAAAATGATTATGAGACGCCACATGAGAATTATTCTTAATCTTTCATTTGTAATTTTCTTAAGTCAGCTTAATCCCCCCCCCCCCCCATACACATCCACCCCACCTTCGCTCACTCTGGAGAGAACACACACACACGTGCACACATATACACATACACACACACACTCTCACACAGCAGGAAGCGGATTCCCGTAGGAGTGAGAGAGATTTAACAATGACCCTGCAGTGTTACACACCCACTCCCTCCTCTAGTGTGGAGGTCACAGCCCAGCCAGCAGATGTACTCTCAGTGAATTACACTGATAGCACACAGCTCCCCACAGTGAGCGCAGCTGTATGTAGGTTTAGATGGTGTGAGCAGGATATTTATATATTCACACAACTGCATACATAGATGAAGGATGGATATACATGCTTGCATGCATATACACAATGGTAATTTAGAAATTCTGCATTTCTACACACATTTTGCGTCCTCATTCAGGTACAAGTGTGCTCTTTTTTAATACCAGCACACACACTGACACACAAATGGACATTTAGTTTCAACTCATAGGAGCAAGTCTACTTATAAAAAAATGATTCCTGGCAATGTGTAATTGTTAAACCCTCTGCGCTCGAAACACTGTGTTGTAATATTCGCTAAAAAAAAACAACAAAAGACAGAAAAGCTTTGGTAGCATGCATAGAGAGACAATGAAGGGATCAAACGAAAGAGTTAATTACATTTGTATGAATGGCAGATCTGCTTTTTGTCCTAGGGTGCAGAAAAAAAGAGAAAACAAGTGTAATGCATTGATCAGCTTTTCAAATCTGTGTGTGGATGTGAGAAAAGCCTGGAGGCCTAAAACCGTTGTCCCACCATTGCTGAGAGCAGTAATTAAAGCTACCTGATGAGCGAGTTAGCAAGTTGAAAAGGATGATTGTAATTGATCCTGATTCAATCCTATTAGGGTTTTTTATAGACAAGACTTTGTAAGGAGCCCTAGTCCTCTGTGAGGCTTTATTTTATCAAATCCTTTTGTGTGAGAGAGGCCTGCATAGAGGACTCACTTCTCTCTTCACACTTAATTTCATTAAAAGAGCCTTTTCTCTTTCTCTCTATCCTTTATCTCTCCCTATGTATGCCAGCCTTTCATTTTCATCTGAGTTTTGTCTTTGTGTCATATTTCTTTGTTCAATGTACCATTCTTCTTACTGTCCATACTGCCTGCCTTATATGCGTCCATGTATGTAATCCTTATGAAAGCCCTACCTTTTAAATCCTACCTGTCTTTCTCACTGCTGTCTAACCTACATTTTTACTCATTTTTTCTCCTTAGTGAATAACGACCTATCAGCGGAGTTGCGTCTTGCCAGTGGTCAACTGATGGCAGATGACTTATCCTTGGTGTCCTCTGGTGGAATGGGGGGTATGTCCTCATCAGACCCTTCCCTTTCCTCCTTGTCGCCACCTATCAACGACCCCTCGCTGCGCCTCTACCAGTGTGCCGTGTGCAACTGCTACTCCACGGACAGCTTGGAGGCCCTCAACGCCCACATCAACGCCGAGCGCTCTTTACCCGAAGAGGAGTGGCGCTGCGTGGTGGGCGATGTCTACCAGTGCAAGCTCTGCAGCTACAACACGCAGCTTAAGGCCAACTTTCAGCTGCACTGCAAGACAGACAAGCACATGCAGAAGCACCAGCTGGTGGCCCACATCAAGGAGGGAGGCAAGGCCAACCAGTGGAGATTAAAGTGTGTGGCCATTGGCAACCCCGTGCACCTCAAGTGCAACGCCTGTGACTACTACAGCAACAGCGTGGATAAACTGAGGCTACATGCCACCAACCAGAGGCATGAGGCAGTCATCCGCCTCTATAAGGTAAAAATGCTCTTTTGTTATGTTGTGAGTGTCCTGCAGAAACATCAGATCTCCAGATGGAAAAAAAAGAGAAAAACAATCTCGGACATTTTATCAAAGATTAGTGGAGATTAATTATTTCTGCAGGACACTGACATTATATTGTTTAACATTCAGTACAGTACAGATACAATAGCCTGGTATACATCTGAGGGCAACACCACTCATATTAGTTCCAATTCAGAGGAAAAAGCACACATGTTTTTGTTTAGAAAGAATTTGCTCCATCCTCTTAACTGCAGTGTCACATGGATATAAAGTTCCCATGAGAATGGAATGACAGAGTTGGAAAAGGTCACCGTTAGAGCACCCAGGATGATTTCCAACGGATATGGGTACATGTCCCGCTCATGAGCAGCTGGTACCACCGTTACTGTTAATTATGCACGAGTCACATCCGATCAGCGCGTTTCAAATGTTTCAAAGTTTTGATTATCTTCAGCTGTTATTTCAACTTGTTTGTCCCAGCTGTGATTCATTCTGGAATAATTCAAGAATTTGTTTTCAGGAGGAGGTTTTAGATCCGTATTAACAACTCAGTTTAGAACAATGACACAATGAAAGTCGACCAAATACATGTTACTCTTCATTTATCATCTCTATGTGATGCAGAAATACACACATTAAGAACTTAAAATATATATATATATATTTTATGTAATTTTAAAAGATATTTTACATAAAATACACATATGTTTAAGTCTTTTATCTATTACATTTCATAGTTAACACACACTTTTTGTTGACAATATCATTAGCGTATATACATCCACAAAGCTCTCCTGCGGACAAATACTGTTCTTCAGGCTTGGGATCATTTGGTCATGACATGTCATGGGGCACACGAGTCATCCAGCAGAGTGGGGACTCACACAGGAAGTCGCTTACTTGACTAAACTCTTCACACTCTGAGCAATAAACAGATCCTGCAAAGAAAGTTCCAACAAAACCTATATTTGGCACATTTCTCCTCTCCAGTATATTTCAGGTGATTTAGTTTGTCAGACGTCTCCTTCAGCTTAATAGGATGCTGTTACATTTCCGAGGCCTTGACCTACACGACAGGATCAAGTGCATTACATTAATGAGGATTTCTTTACTACTGTACGCAACATTTGGCAGTGGGAGGTGATCGTGTCTGTGTGTGTGTATACGTTGTACCTTAAATGTAGAGACAACAGTAGTAAGAGGTTTTGAAAATAAGTCTCTATTGATGTTTTTTTAAGTTGAAAGTACAACTACTGTTTATTTCTATACATACATTTCCCATTTTTATATTATCAAAGGAACAATTTGTATATAGTATACATATTTATTCTTAAAATGTGATCTTTCTTTTGAGCTTAGTTTTTATTTGATACTGAAAAGAGGACATAAATTAAAGAAGACTTTCATTAAGATTAAAACTGCAACATTACATTTATAAAAGGAGTCCTACTCCACTGACCCACCAGACTTTAGTCATTCCTTTGAATCATTTTTGGCAAAGTTGTTCCTGCCTTGCCCAGTAACCCTTGAGGGATTGCAATTATTCAGATATCTGTGACCAATTCTTACTGACAGTCCTGAGGCTTGAGTGGATTATGCACATTGGCATTCTTAGGGTTATTTAAAACAGTCGTAGTTGATTTAGACACGATACACATATTGACACGGGACAGGCTTATAGTTTGGCAAATGCCGAACCTGGCATGAGATGAGTTGGAGATATCTTTCCTCAGGGTTTGTTTACTAATTGCACTGAAATCTTTTTAGACTTGGACTATAGACTATAAATTCATACAAATGTGTTGCTTGCACATTGGCCTACATTAGCTGAGGTCCTATCCTATAGGATCAGCTTGACTAGTCCACACTAATCAGGATGTCCTTAATGTCAGAGGAAGACTTTAGTGTAGGTGTGTGACAGCCATTTAATCAAGCAAAGATATTCACATACAAACCCAAGAAGCACAATCAACAGTCCAAACAGTAAAAAACAGCAGAGAAATGAAACAAAGAGGCCTGTCTATACATATTCTTAACTTGGTTCTTATTTTGCTTTCCAAGAAAGTTAAGGGCAGCAAGGGAGTATCCTTTTGGGCACACACAAACAAATGTTTAGGCCGGGGGAAGTGAGGGTCATCCCAATGCCCCCTCTGTGCACCCATACACCCCTGTACCTCATCTACCCACCCACCTACCCCACAGGCCTCAACAAATCTGTTCCACAGATGACGCTTTTAATGCCTCTGGCAGAAATCCCACTATTTTACCCTTGGACATGTGGTAGTAAAGCAGCAAGAGAGAGGGGGAGAGAGGCCGAGCAAAAGCAGAGGAAAAAAAATCATTTCTTTATTTGACCAGAAAAACACCTCTCCTTTTATGTATTGGCAGAGGTGAAAAGCACATGGGGATGGAGGTAGCTTTGGCCGAGCGCATAAAAGATCCGAGTGTTGACGACTTTACCATCTGGTTTTTTGGAAACAGAGAATATCTTTATGGCATGGGAAACCATTTGAAGATACAAACAAAAAGCATATTCAGGAGATTTTATGGCTGCTTTGTAGCAGCAATGGAGTACTTCTAAGGGGAATTGAGAGTTTGAAAGTGTTTTTTTTCCAGACTTTGAAACAGCAATGGGGAAATGACATTAGCAGCACACGGACATCAAGTCATCTGGTGTCCAGGGCACAGCAGGTGGCGCAGGAAGTCACATGCCTTATATGGGAAAAGCGGAGGTGTACGCCTCACTGCTTATTGGAGAGGAAATGTGGGAAATCTGATTGGCTTGTTCAGGGTTTTTTCCACATTATCTCCCAGGATGCAGAATTTAGCTTCAAATTAAAAGTGCGTACAGAACTTCACATCAGTATTATCACAGCTGTCTAATCTTTACCCCCCACAAACATTGTGAATGACAAAATGGAATATGTTTTAACGTAGCGTTTGTATGCTAGCAGCCTGTGAGGTAAGCCCTGCATTAAATGGTGCCGTAGCATAGCATGTCCGTAGCTGGCCCAGCCCGTGTTTGGCTTAGCATCGAATATGATGATGTATGGCTTCGTTATGATTTTTAATAACAAACACTGGCCCTAATACACATGGAGACAGGAGTAAATCTGTCAGTGCCATTCACAAGTGCTGCAGGGCTAAGTAGGGGGTTTAGTTTGTAGCGAGCATGTGTGTTTGTGTGTGCGCGTCCCCACAGAGCTTTGAGGTTGAGATCTGGGCTGTGCTGGCCCCTGGGTCATTAGGAGTTGAGAATGTTCATGGTCAATGTGGCATGGTCAAGGACCACACACATACACGTACAGACACACTCTGTGTCTTGTAGGCCATGGCACCTGTTTCTCAGATGGCCGTCCGCGTAAATCTTAAACTGTCCTCAGCCACCGTCACACCACCAGCGCCCCACCCCTGTCTGTCTATCCAGCTTTCCGTCATAATTCAAGCGGAAATGGACGTCCGGGGTCCACTGCACATTTCCATGTCTCTGTTTCTCTTTTCATTTTTTTCCCCCCTCTTCTCTTCTCTCCGCTCACGCTCTCCTTTGAACTCAGAATCTCAGGCTTATAAAAATGCTCAACTTTTTATGATAGAGATGGAGGGAGAGAGGGAGGGAGGGGAGATGATGTTTAGATGGTGAGCTTTGTTAGTGGGACATACCGAGAATAAGAACAGAGCTCAAAAAAGTGTCTCTTTCTGACGCTGTCTCGCACTCTTTCACCCCCTCTGTCTTTTACCCACTCTCTTTGTTTTGTCTCTGACTCTCTCTTTCTCTCATTCTCTCTCTCTTTCTATCTCTCCCCTGGGGAGCCGCAGATAGGCCATCTCATTACCCATGATCCTCTTGGCAACACCATGGCCGGGAAATGAGGGGTGGGGAGAATTAAACGAGGGGTGATGGGAGGAGGGAGGGATGGAAGGAAAAGAGGAAGAAGAGGAAAGGGGACTGGATTTGTAGATGCATGACTCTCCCCTTCTCTCATTTTCATCATGTGTTTTGTATTTTTTGTATTTGTATCTTTTGCTTATTTCCATCAACTAAGGGACATTCCCCCCCCCCCCCTCACTTTTTTATTCTCCTCCATCTCCCTCAGATGGAGATGGCTGTGCTTATGCATCTGTGATATTAAGTCTACCGCTGTGCCTTGGCTATTAGCAAGGGTCAACCCTGCCCACTCTCATTTGAAAATCAAATGGCCCTATATATATGCAGGCCAAATTATTGGACTGTCATTTGGACTTGTGTGATGGGGAAATGGACAGGAGATTGACTCTCATAGATTTGCATAAAAAGCCATTGTGCTGGTCCCCGGAATAGAAAAGAGACTGGATCTATTTCAAATGCATGGCACCATTTATGACACACACACACAGAGGCACACATAAATGCGTATATGCACACATACAGTAGGTATGGCATTACATACATTAGGTATGGCATTACATACATTCATAGTTACACACCCACACACAATTGTAGTCTTAGATATCAAGTTACCATTTTCCACTTGAGCCTGTGACCGCCTGTTCCAGACTCAGGCTCTTGATCACTGCGTCCTTGTCTCACTCTCACAGACAGACTTAAAGAGTTGCTATTCTCTTCAAAAAGGAATGTTCGCAGACACTTCACACTAGATGCTACTTGACTGCAAAATATAGATTTTCATGTTCTGTCATGGAGACGGATGATGCAGCCTGCTGCCGAGAGTTCAGTGCTGTAAACCTGAACAGACGAGTGAATTCACTTCGGTGTTCTTGCCAGAGAGGTTGTCTCTCTGCCTGTCTGTCTGTCTTTCTCTCTCTTCATTTTTCAACAAAGTTGTTCGTTTGCTCTCTCTCTTTCCCTCTGTCTCTGTCTCTGTCTCTGTCTCTCTCTCTCCTCTCTCTCTCTCTCTCTCTCTCTCTCTCTCTGCGAGGCAACGAGACGCCGGTTAGTAGATTATTCAAATCGTCTCCTCTTTCACCTGCGTGGAGATTACAATGGAAATCTTTCAGAGGTCTGGGGGTGGTGAAGTGGGGGACGAAGGGTGGCGGCTAATTAAAGCATAAAAGCAGGTGTGTGTGTGTGTGTGTGTTTGTGTGTGTACGCTGTCGCTTTGTGTGTTTGACAGAAAGGTCTGAATGGACGGACTTCCCCACCCTCCCCCCTTCTTCCTATTAATCCTCATAGATATTAATAAGAGTTTCGCCCATTCTCCCTCCTTGCCTTAACCAGATGGTCACCAAAGCATTAGTGTGTGTGTGGGTGTGTGTGTGTGTGTGCATGTGTGCAATGTCCAGCTTTGGTCCAGCTCCTGATTGACACTTATATGTAATGTTTAATTACCCTAGCCAGCTTCCCCCCTCCCGATCTCTCTACTTCTCGACACTCCAGTGAATTAGTTGAGGCCTGCAGATTCTGGTGGTAGATGCCTTATTTTCCTTCCTTTAGCAAGGTGTGTTTTCTGTAAGACAAAGAAACAGACCGTGTAAGTTTTTCATATTAATAGCCAGATGTGATCCTCTTCATAATCATCCCCACTCGTCTCTGAGCTGTGGGTCATTTGGGCCGGGCCAGGGCCAAGCCATTTGTCCCTGTGCAGGGGACTGTGAAGCAGATCGGGGCTGACAGGTATGGGAAAGATAGCAGAAAGGGGGGTGTTTATGGGGGGGGGGTCAGTGTCTTCCAGACCACCAGAAGGAAGGGAACATCGCTAGGATGCAGGAACAAAGGAGCTAGCAGGAGTTTGTCTTTTTTTTGTCTTTTTTTCCCCGAGGCTCATCTGAACCCTCCTCCAACACCCACCCAAACATACACTTCCCTCCTCCTCCTTCCGTCCTTACGCCCCCTACTCACACACTGTCTTCCTCTTCCTCCCTTTTTTTTTCTATCCGTAGCTCCTCCCTGTCCTTTTTTTTTCTCTCTTGGGTCCCGCTCATCCTGTTGGGACAAAGATAACAAGACTGTTCAGAAAAAAACAAAAAAGCAATAATCAAAGAGGGCACATGATCTTAGATATGATCTCCCGGGGCACGTTGCCTTCACTTTTGATACCTTGATTTGATCAGAGCCGCTTCAGACAGATCACATGGCAGCGAGATCAGATAAATATTTTTGTGTAAGTTCATTAGAGTGACTTTTGAAATCGCCTGACATTAAAGCCCATGCCTAATTTGTATGAAAGTTGCACTCAAAACCTCTGTCTCTTAAAAATTGCATGTGTCAATTAGGGACAAGTAGTTCTATCCTTGAAATAGCTTTAGAATGGTATTTAGATAGCGCAGTCCCACTTTCTCCCTCTCATGAAGCTATCAGGATATTGATATGGACAAAGTTGAACTGAAATACTCCTCAACGCCCTTCCAAATCAATAATCAATCGATTGGAGGTAATTGTGCCTCCCTTGGAACGGTCCCAAGTCTCTCTCTCTCTCTTGCTTTCTCTCTCCTTCTCACACTCTCTCTGTCATTATCAGCATGTGGCCCAGTATTCGGCATTTCAGCATTCCAGCTGTAATTGATTTTAACCATTAGGTGCTCAGTGAATAGATAAGTAGTGGGAGATATTCGATTATACGGTGAAAGAGGGAGACGGGGATGAAAAGAGAGAGAGAGAGAAGGAGGGAGGGAGAAGGATTGAGGGATGTTGTCGTGGAGCTTGAGAAAGAGGAACTGACCTGTCCTGCTGTCTATCCGTCTCTGCCACCGGTCTTCCATCCTTGCAGCAGCACAATACCGCTGACCTCCTGTGAGTTCAAGCAGCTTAGTTTCTGCGAGGTAATCCCTAATGCTTTGAAATAGACCTGATAGAAAGCCCACTTACTTGTTCGGGATTAATGTGGGTTGGGTGGGTGGGTGGGGGGGGGTCGGTGGTCCTGAGTTTTCAGCACATTTAGTTAAATTAACCCATTGGAATTATCAACATTAATTGTGGACTTTACTTGCATGCGCATGACGAGCGGTCTTAGTCTTTAAAAGCATGTTGCACTTTATTGGCAGACAGATGGGAGACCTGCATTAAACATCCGCCTATAACATAGGCCGCCATGCATTAATACGCGGCCCTTCTCTATTGTTTATGTTTAGATTTACTATGCTGGTGGCCAGAGTGCTATTATTCCTTTCAGTGGTTGCCCATCCCCTACAGAGGCCATTTTGATTCTGAGTGCAGCTGAGGGTGGTATTGTTTTCCTACTGTTTTCTGAAGATATAAGTCTGATTCTTTTTTTTTTTTACTCTGTCCTTTCTGCTCTTTTTCCTCGTTCTGGCAGGAGTGTAGGTTAGGACTAGGGGTAGGGGCGGATGGGGGGTGGTGGTGGGGGAACAAAGGCAAACATTTGAGTAATCTTCAAAGAGCCCATTGGTATGTTGAGTGGACGCTGGTATGCGGACTGCGGCTGAGGCTTTTTCAGGGGAAAACAATATCCTTCCTTTAGACGGCAGAGGCCTGGGCAAACACTACCAGCCAGGCGACTCTGCCCAGTGCTGCCACCGCTATCAGCTTACCCCCCCTCCTCCTCTAAGGAAGAAAATGGTCGGGTCCTCCTCTCTGTTGGCGGAACAGCACAGAGCTCATCATTATGGGTTTATGGAGAGGGGGGGGCAGACAGAACATCCCAGATTGTTGAATGTTTGTCTGAGTTTACGTGATGTGTCAGAAATTGTTGTCTTGTGTATGCGCCGTGATACACACTCACTATTGAAATGTTTGAATTTTAACACAGAAGGGTAAAGCAGATGAAAAGAGAGAGGCGCAGACTGAAATCGGCCGCCTTCTGTAAAGGAAGTAGGGAGGGATCAAGTGTGCCATCTTGTAGGTCAAACGCGAGGCATTTGATTTCCTGTGGCAATATGCAAAACGCCACTGCTGAAGAGGTGCTTTTATTGTGCTCTCCCTGGCAGAGGTACCACTTCAACGTGCACACACACACACACATAGACACACTTCTGCACATCTTGTACACACGACAAGCCACATTGTCACATGTTTTCCTAGGAATAAGGCCTTGTCTTTTGTTCTGTGAAATGGGTTTAGATATGACATGTTGTAGGAAGTGGATTCTACATTATATATAGTATTATGGAGTTTTTAAAGTTAGATATAGATTAAGTAGGTCATGTGTTTAGTGATTTGTCTATCAGAAAAAGAAGCATAATAGCTCATTTTATTAAATACAGCTCTTTAAAGAAAGAAGCAGACTGTCTGCCATTTTGTGACAGTTTCAGAATGAACTCCCTTTGTCCAGTAATCACTAGCCATTTTCTCACGAGGATCCACCCCAAGGATAATTTCTCCCATTTCTCTGTCATTAGCAGGGGCCTGGTATTAGGCTTGTGTTTTGTTCCCTGTACCTTTTGTTTTGTGCTAAGTGAAACCATGCGACAGGGTAGGGGCTAACTGGAAAACAATACTCCCCTTCACAGGCTCAGGAATGTGTAATTAGTGATTTGAACCCGACTACGCTCGTCTAGATTCTTCCCCTATCATTCTCTCTCCCTCTCCGTCTCTTGTTCTTTTGTTCTCTCTGTCATAGATTCTCACTCTCTTCGCCTCTCAATCTATCGGTTAGTTTCTCTCACTGTATGTTTCTGTCATTCCTTTTGTCTAACTCTCTCTAATAGACATTTTTCAGCGAGTCTCCATTATGAGCAGAGTGAAGAAAAACAAACTTGGCAAAAATCCCTGCTCCTCTCGGCACCAAAATTATTTTCCCTTCTCTTCCCTTTCAGTTTTAGTTAAATATAACAACATCAGTGTAGTACAAACCTCTTTGATGGTACCAGCCAATAAGATGAAGCCCTAGATTTTCAACCCCTTTAGTTTTTGTTTTTCTCCTCGTCTTTCATAGATCCTGTCAATTAGGTCTTGCCTTGATTTCCCAAAAGCATCCTTGCATGTTGGGAAAAATGGAAAAAGATGAACTCTCCCCAAAAGCATGTTAGTATTTCTGCTATATCCCTCCCCTTGCACAGCATTGGAAAAAGAAAATCCCACAAGCATGTTAGCATTTCGATGATCTCGATCTCAGCATTTTATGATCTCTGTCCCATTGTGAGTCGATGGAAAAGATAATCTCAGTTGCAATATGGTTTAGGGAAATGGGGAGGTCTGGTCAGTCTCACCTGGCGGCGATGGAGACAAGCGGGGGCTTTTAGACCCTAATGGGCTAAGGTCAGGATGGCTAATAGGGAGTAAGTGGCTGAGCCATGCTGTCTAAATCTAATGCTAATGTAAATACTGATCCATTTTCATGGGGGGGCGGAGGTGAGCTGGCTTTCAAGATATCTAACACACATGCACCGATGAGTAAGAGAGATTTGTCTTGGTCTCTCTGTCTCCTAGAGTCTTTTATTCCCACTGCTGGGTCAGTATGATGTGAAATATGTGGCGACCGTGTGAAGGGACTTGAAAAAAGTCATTTCCTACACATTCATCGACTGAGACCAGAAGAAATGGATCATGTTGTAAATCAGGCGATTGTTTTTTGCCTTGTTTCTTCTCTCTGGTATGCATAACTTATGTGCGTGTGTTTGTGTGCGTGTGTGTGTGTGTGTGTGTGTGTGTGTGTCTGGGCCAAAGGGAGAGTAAGAGATAGAGAGTCAGAAAGGATTTTTCCAAGAGAGGGGCCAGAGGTCATGAAGCTGTGAACTTCTGATTGACCTCTGCCCCATACGTCAGACACACTTACGTCACTGCTACAAGTGTGTGTGTGTGTGTGTGTGTGTGTGTGTCAGACTGTCCATGTGTGGGAGTCAGAAAAATGGAAGGCAGGACTATTAACTGAACTTAAGAGTTACATTTATATTCCAGACTCTCATGAAGCCCTGTCACTATTGCTTTTTCCTGCTGACAAATAGCAAAGAGGAATAAAGGAAGAACAAGAAGAAGGACAGAAGGATAGAACACGCTGAAGGAAGAGAGAGGCAGCACAGAAGTGGAGGAGAACGACACAAAGCTAGTATAAAAGACTCATTGTGATAATTCATTTATTTGGCTTGCTGGCCATGATGCGATGGTTGCTTATTATTGTTGGGTGACCTAAGCTAAGCTCGCTCACAGGCCCTGCACCTCGTTGACAGGCCCCAGAGCTGTGATCATATGCGACTGCCAGCAGGCAAAGCTGAGAGAAACAGGAGATTTGGGGCAATTTAGCTGTAGGAAATATTTTTCTTTGCATTTATGAAAGTGAGAGCCTTGTTAGTAAAGAAAGGAAAGACGACCATCAGGAAAGGAAAGACGGTCTGGTGAGCTGGGGGGATTTTTTCGGAGATTTTTTTGTATCTTCGGCATCTTTAGATCACACACAGTGGCCTTGTATGAGTGTGAGAGAGGGAGACAAGCAGGAGATGTGCATTGTGTGTGTATATGTCAGCAGTTTTTGTATGTGGCTTCTATTTGCATATTTGTTTTTGTGCGTGTGCAGCACTGAATCTGTCTCGCTATACACTATATTTGCTGCTCTCTTTATCTATGGAGGCAAGGTGGCACATACCTGGGCCCTCAGCATCTCTTTTCAGCCGTGCAGACTGCCAGCGAATCCATTGGCAGTGATCTTACGTTACATCTATGTCTTGGGGGCTGAACGGCGGTTAGCACTAACATGTGTTAGGGAGGTGGTAGCACTGATGGAATTCTACACTTGGCAGCCTTCCAGGCAGCGCTGGTATGTGTTTAAAATACTTTCAAGGAACAAAACACGCTTTTGTTATTTGCTGGGCCAAGTGGGGCTGTTTTTGTCTCCGATGGCCCCCGGGGGCCCAGGGGATAGCACCGGAAGCTGGTGACGTTCCAAAAAGAAGGTATACCCAACAACAAGGTCCCTGCTTCCCCTAAAAAAAAAAAAAAAAACACTGATGAAAGGAGATAAAGAGGTCTTCATTTTCACAATGTGTGAGATGCGCATTTGCATGCGTGCACACGCTCTCAGCGGACAGGAAAAGGAAGACAGAATGTACGTGCTAATTCTTTACGTATAAAACGTGTACACACACGCTGTAACATACACTCACACTGGTTATTAAGACATAGCTGCGCAGTGGAGGGTTCTTATTTTCAGTATGTGTTCATTAGCTGCCTGGTTCTACACTTAATGACAGGAAATGTCATGTTTGTACTGAATACCCTAATTTTTCGTTTGGTTTATAGAGGAAAACACAACTCGGCTGCTTTGGGCGGCTTTCAAAATATTTTTGTCATGTTACCAGCGCGCACGCACAATCACAGGCAAAGGGGGGAAAAAAATGAATGCATTGAATTATAGACAGACACCAAAACACACTTGTGAGGTGAAATCAAGAAAAGTGGAGTCAAAATTACTGATGCATAAAAACCACACACACATATATACAGTAATAAGGAAAGAACATGAAGCGTTGAAATTATACACACACACACACACACAGACACACACACACACTTTCACGTACATGCACAGAGAGATAAAAGAAGTTGTGAGGAGATGTCTTTTGCCTTGGCTTATTAAGAATTCAGTTAATGAGGCAGCTTTGTCACCACAGATAGAACAAATGAATATGAGATAGCAGCACTGCTATCATCCTCACAAACCCAGGCAGCGAGCGGAGCGGAGGGGAGGCGTGTGCGCTTGTGTTTGTGTGTGTGAGAAAGGTGTTTTGTAAACATCTCATTCTGCATAATGAATGCAGTCCTCTGTCATCCTTACCCACACACATACACATACGCAGACACACACACACACACACACACACACACGGCAGCAGCGGCAAACCACTACACAAGGGAGCTTCCCTTACCTGTCAAATTGACTCTCCTCCCCTCTCCTCATACAAGTCCCAGTGTGTGTGTGTCATCGACGGGGCTGACAATGTTGTGTTTTTGACAGGTAAACAGGAAGTCCCGAGTGTCGTAATTTGCATTCTGTGTGTATGGGGGAGTGTATGTGCACCTCCTCCACCACCCGGAGACGTCTGTGCCATGTTTAGGTCCACCCAGGGAGCGCTGTTTAGCTGTTTAGCTGATTTTGATTGGCCCACCGGGAGTGTTCGCTTATTTGGTTGTTTGCCAAACACTAATCCCCAACAATTAACCACCAGGCACTTTGGAGAGGTGCCATATTGACAGGGATGGGCCTTTTTGCCATTCTTCACACACGACACACGCACATAGACACTCGTATGACACAAATATAGTGCAGCACACACACAAATCAGCTGCGACATAAATTACATACACATTTCAAGCAGACACACACGGGCGCAAACCCAGGAGCAGGAACAGTGTGTTTGTGTGTTTGAATATGCATTACACAGCCCACGCCTGGCAGGAGTCAAAGTGCTCCTTTAAAAGTTCATAAATCATGGATGTTCTGGCCTGTGATCACCAGACCGCCTGCATTTCAGGCCTGCAGAGTGCCAGAGAGCGACAGACAGCCCTCTAGTTTAGGTCTTAAACAAACCCTCTGGAATGTGCTGATGGGGAGAGAATTAATATTAGGCCTAAACCTATCTGGCAGCCTGGTTCAACCCCCAAGTATATCATCCAACTCCTCTCAGCCCAAGCCTCATATCCTAAAAACAAATATAAGTTAGGACACTGAAGGATGTGAAGCACGTTGGACCCGTTGCTGATTTATATGAAAATTTGAATTTCAAACCAGTGCAATTACCTTAATAGCCATGGCATTAGGAGCCACTGGAAACTATCAAGGATGATTCCAATAAAACCCACTCTCTCCTGATAAGACACTCAACTATCACGCTTGTCTTTCCCTGCTACATTTTCAATGAGCTTTTTCTTTGTTTCTTATGAAATATTGAAGGTTGTCACCAAAGGAAAAAAAAGGACATTCAATTTTAAGTAGCCCCTACTTGTCATACAATGTTCATGAAATTAAAGTATATTGTAGTGGAGTCCTGATGATTGAGTTGAGAAAGAACAAAAACCATGCAGCATCCTTGTATCAAGTAGATAACATAATGAGGGCTTTTGTGTTTGGTGTGTTTCATGGATATGAAGGCCCTTATGACGTGCTGGGTCCCTCTCACAGGCTATATGTGTTCCCATCCAGAGTGTTCTGGCTCCACCCTTAACAGTTGGAGGTGTCCTAAAAAACAGAAGGCAGTTAGAAAAGTTTATATTTTTCAATGAAAAGATAATGAACTCACACCTACTTGTGTGCGCACGTTTGCATGCTGTGCGCATGTGATAAATGTGCCTGTGCATCCATGAGCACATGTGTGTGTGGTTTCCATGGCAAGGCTCAGCGGCCCAGTTCTCCTTCGAGGGAGGGAGGGGGAGAAAAAAGAAAAGAAGCAAAGAAAGAGAGAGAGAGAAGGAGCGAGGGAGGCCTCTTTTCACAGAGAAACAAAGATAGCTGTAATTAATGGCCCTGAGCTCTGGACTAGGGGAGCTTTCTTCTGACAACTCCGACTTAATTAAAACTTAAGACTTCTGAAAGGGCCTCTGACTGTGAGGGGACGTCCCACCGTCTCGTGAGAAAAACCTCGTAAGATTTCCTACAAAAGAAAGAAAGAGGGAGAGACAGAGAGAAAAGATGTGTTAGCGGCTGTAGCTATGTTGCTAATCCCTGTTTGTCAAAGGAGGAAGAGGGGAGGGGGGGGGGGGGTTAGAACTCACACACCTGCAGCTAACTGTGCACCCTACACCCCCACTCCACCCACCACACACGCAAACTCCTCCCACACATGCATTTTTCTCCCTTCTTCTTGCTCCATTTAAAATGATGCAACAGCGCTCAGGAGGAAATATCACCTTGCTAACTTTTCATGTGCTTCAAGAACGAAACATCTTCCCATAGGCGCCATGAGAGACAGAGCAGGGTTTACACACACACACACACAGACGCCATTATGTGCATTAATTCATGCGTAGCACCTTGCACCTGTTTCTCACATGACTGTATGAATAAATCCTAACAAAGCATAAACTAACCTTCATGAGCCACCTCTGTGTCTCCGTCTCTTTGCCTTGCTCTCTTTTCCCTCTCTGTGTCGTTCTCTCCCTCCCTCCCCTTCCACCGCAGAGGATCAGATAATAAAAGCTTGGCCTGGTCTTTTGTTTTTGTGCATTGTTCATTAGCCCAGCAGCAACAACAGAGGCACACTTGATATGCTTGGCTTGACTGGGTGTATGGGAGTAGGGCAAGGTGGAATGGGGGGCTGTATGTGTGCATGTGTGTGCGTGTTTGTGCGCATGCACACATCGAGGTAGGGGGTAGCTTTGCATGGCTGCAATGCCATTAAAGAGGCAACTGGAAATTAAGGGCTTGCAACTGACAGCACACGTTGAATGAGAAACCCCTGCAGCTGCTAACAATGAGGAGAGCCGGACAATGTGCGTGTTAAAGACAAAAATAGTGTTCTGAACTCCACCCCTCATGTGACTTTTTGTGTGTTTTTAATCTTTATGTCACTTAAAACATATCCAGTTAATTTGGAACGTGTAGCGTCTGAGCATAGACACAATTTATCAAAAGTCCGCCTGTTACTGTGTTAATAGTTTTCTACCTATTTGAAATCGTTGAACAAAATTGTCCACAATGATTTCCCTCAATTGAAGCTTTTTGTAGCACTACTACGCTACTGTGATACCGCAGCAAAACAAATTAACAGCAGTCTAATACCAAGGATTACATGTGGATTTTTTGCTCCATTAGTTTAAATCACATACGGCGAAGACTGAAGAACATATTGTAGGAAATAATGGGCCAAGTGACTCAGGTGTTACCCTTTGACTTTCTGCTGGCTTGTGTGAAGCCAGGGGAGTGGGGTATCCGGCCATTAGAGCTTTGGAACCAAAGTGGAAATAGAAGAGCAAGCTTTGACAGCCAGAAAGCACAAAAGACTAAGAACATGATTCAGCATCACTTGTTTCATCAAAATTCCCCCAAATATCCGTGTACTATCACAATTCTTGAAAACACTGCTATAATGAAAAGACGGGAAAGAAATGTAGCTGTGAGAGTTATAATGCCAAACACCATATAACATCTGCGCTCTCCTCTCTTCTGTCCCACAGCACTTGCAGAAGCAGGACAGCGCGTACAGCCCGGAGTCGTGCATCTACTACTGCACGCTGTGTGACTACTCCACCAAGGCCCGCCTCAACCTGGTGCAGCACGCCCGCTCAGCTCGCCACCAGCAGAACGAAGGGCTGAGGAAACTCCAGCTGCACCAGCAAGGCCTGGGAGGCGACGAGGACGGACTGAGCCTCCACGAGCTGTTCCAAGTCAAGGAGTGCCCCTCCAGCCAAGGTCTGTGCTTCTTTAACCTGCTTTGTCTGTTTGTATAGGTAGATTATTTTTTTTAGCGCTAATGTGGGGTTGTGTTGGTGTTTCATGAGTCATTTCATTTTTTGTCACATCTTTCTTTTCCTGGTGCTCTACATGTTTTTTTTCGGTTTTGAAAACTTTTAAATGCTGATTCCAGTTGTGGTGGTAAGTTTTCTTCGTTTGAAGTCCGATCCATCTTTCTTTACTCTTTACACTCCTCCCATCTCTTTTCTTGCACCACTCCCTCTTTATTCTGTCAGACCTCTCTCCCTCCTTCCTTTGGCCTTCATATCCAGATCACGTCTCTCGATACAGACCCGTCCATTCCTCCTAATCTCTCCAAAATGAGCATACTGTTCCTATTAGGCTGCCGCGCTTATATCTGCAACACACACACACACACACACACACACATACACACATGTACCCGTGCACCCGTCCCGTGCGCAGGGACATCCCAGGCAGGCAGTCAGCTTATGAAATTTCACCTTGGGAGTATCTCATAGTGAAAAAGCCTGTACACACATACGTTAGTCGTACACACATACGTTACTCACACACACACCCACACACACGTATGCTACAGCTACACAGTCTCTCCCTGGAGTGAGCTTTCATTTCCTTTCTCATGACCAAAGCAATTTGGCTTTCATTTAAGACTCTCCGTCCTGCCAGCAGCTAATAAGTGTAACAGAACTGTAAAACATTCAGAGAGACAAAAAAAAAAAAAAAAAAAAAAAAAAGATTAATCGTTTTTCTTTGAGTGGGGGTTGGATGGTTGGTGAGGGGTTGCAGGGTGTAAGGGGAGGGGGCTGTGCTGTAATTTAAACCAGAAGACCAAGAGTCAGGGTCCATTATTTAGTCATCCCTATGTTAATGCTGCCGGGAGAAAATGAGCGCTTAACTTGTTTTTGCTTTGCTTGACCTGAAGGAGCGGGTGGGATTGGGTTGGGTGGGGAGGGGGTAACACATTTTAAATAGCATTCCAGCATAGCATTAGCGCATACACATACATCCATTTATGTGTGTGAGTGTGTCAGCGCGTATGTGTGCGTATTTCAACATGAATCTGTGCTCCCCAAAGTGTCCTGTTTATACTGTACATGTACTCCCAAAACAGATGGGGGCCCAGCGCTTGGAAACATATGTGAATCCCAACACACACACACACACACACACACACACACACACATACACGAACAGGAGAAGAGCTCCCAACCCTGAAATGGAGACTGTTGCCGGTGTACGTTTGGTTTTAATTACACATGGATCAAAGTTTCGGTGAGATTTGGGGTGCATGCTTAGATAAATCATTACCTTACATTTTAACATAGCCCCCTCCTCTCACTCTCTTTCTTTCTCCTGCTCTCTTTTTGTATCTCTCTCTCTCCTTTTTTGTCCTGCTTATTCCATCTCCCACTCTCCTGCCCCTGTCCGCTTTTTCATCCAGAACACAAGCCCGGCTTCGAGCCTTTTTTTTTTTTTCTCCCTCTCTCTTTCTCTCTCTCCTTTTTACATCTCAAACCAGTTGAGCGCAACCAGGTTTTAAACCTGTCAAAAGCAATATTCACCCGCTGCACCTATTTCAAATGTTCCACTCTTAAAACACACCATATTTGTTGCTCGGCCCTCGTTTTATACCTTGGCTTTGATGCCACATGGTGAATTTCCATGAGGAAGCTAGCACAAAGCTTAAGCGGACACTGGCAGCGTCCAAAATGCTAAGCCACTTTTTTGGATGCCCTCCTCTTGCCCACTCCATATAATTTTTTAGTGAACAACAGTATTCTTTCACAAGGTACATGGTAAATGTTTCAAAGGTATTTCCTTGCAGGCCGTACACATTTGGCAGGTGTAGGCAGTGAGAGCGAGATCAAACGCTGAAAGTTAATGCAAAGGATCAGGGTTGTGTTCTTGTTCTGTAGTTCTGCAGTCAAATCGAACTTTTTTTTTTTCTTTACAGTATATTTTTAGCTGAGCCCTTTGTGTTTTAAATTGCACAATAACACATGCGGATATTACATGCTACAGTAGCTTATATTATAAGGAAGAAATGGTGTTTTATAACTGCTTTAGCCTCCTATAGTGATAGATGACGTGAATGTTTTCACTGATGGAAAAGACTCTACAGTAGGCAACATTTCCAGCCAGTGTTCAGTTTAAGGACCCTCTGTTTGTGTGTGTACGTGCATGTGTATGCGTATGCTGTTAGTTTTCTGGGGCTACAACTCCTGACTCGAGCACTTTCTGTTCATTAGAGACTGGTATGAAAAAGATTAATTTAAGTGCTGACCGGTATCTTTCTCTTAAAGCCTGGGACCTGGCACTGAGCCAGATAATTATAGGCCCATTTGGGAATAAGAGTTCTAATGCTCTGGACTTTATGTACATGTGAATGGCTTTCATTAAACAATTTTGATGCTGATTTTATGACCTAATTAAGGATACAGTGCTGCAGAGACGCGCCGCAAGGATATAGGTGTTTTGAACAAAGACAGGAGTGTACAGGCAACACGTCTGCTGGCCTGCATTGTGTGTATGTCAATGCATGTGTTTGCGGGTGCATGTTTATTTGAGAACCATTCACTCTTTGTTATCCTTTTGAGTCTGTAATTCCCCAAACCTGGGCCCAATCATCTCATCCTTTACACTAGGTAAACACCATTGTGAAGTGTGAGTGTGTACAGTATGTGTGCGCTTATCTGCCCCCGCTGACTATACAGCAGAAACTTTTTGCCATGATCTTTCAGCGGCGTCCTTCAGAGACAAAAAGCCCACTGTGCCCACATTGCTGAGATAAATCGTCCCTCTCTGTGTACAATTAGAAGTGTTAAAGAAAATTGAGTTTATAAAAAAATGCCAGTTTGCATCAGAAGAGCAAGCATAAATGAATTGGCTCTCAACATGGAGGACTCGGAGGCCATTTTGCTTTGAGGGTCGTCCAAAAGTTGTTAGAGAAATTAGATTTTTTTTGTGCCCTTCTCCACTCTATAATGAAGTTACGCCCTGAATAGAGCTGTTTAGCAAAATGCAAGCAGAATAAGAAAAATATGACAGATTGCGAGTCATGGGTATTCCATCATTGATTTTATAATTTGAACAATTTGTTTAGCTGGATTTTTGGAGACATTAACAGTCTCTGAAGTTCAGTTGTTACAGTGATTTTCTCCCCCTTCTGACTGTTCCTCTGTTGCCGCCTCTGTCTCAACCATTTGACCATTTGTTTAGCCATAAAGAACACTGTGAGGAGGTTTGTGTACGTGTGCATGAGTGTGTTTTCCATGTGTGTATCCTCGCCCATTAGCCCAGTGCTCCATCATGTGTAAAGCTCCTCATAAGCCAGACCAAGCAGAAACACTAGGGCCTTTTCTGCATACTTTACTTTCTGTCATTTTTCCTCCCCCTTTCGTTCCCTCTGTCCCTCACAAAAAGGAAAGGGAGATGGGATCTTATGGAGGTAATTATTTCTGAGAGCCTGGTCTGTCATCCATCCCTCCACCACCCCACCACCCACACATCTCCATCCCTCTATGCCCCCCCCCCCCCGCCCCCCCCCCCCCCCCCCCCCCCCCCCCCGCCCCCCGCCCCACCGCCACCACCCAACATGCATTAAAGAGGGAGGGAGAGGACCCTCTTTGTCTGAGTCCCCCTTTTAAACAAAAGACCTCTTCTGACTTAGAGAGACCAACAACACTTTTATCGTGTGGGTGTATGTGTGTGTATATGTGCGCATGTGTGTGTGTTTCCAGAGGCTTTTGTTTTCTCTGAGTGATAAGGCTCTGGGACATTTTCTGTTCTAGTCAAATTAGCGTAGCTGTGCTAACCATTTACGTCGCAGCTGTAGGCTAAAAACTGAGACTAATGGACACTTATTATCACTATATGTGCCTGTGTGTGGATGTAGATGTGTATGTGTGTTCGTCCAGCAGGAAGTGATGGAAAACAGGCAGAGAGCATGCCATCTTGCTTGTTTCGAAGTGCGCCGACATTCCTTGTTTCCAAATTTACCCAACGCAAACTGAGTCGAAGCACCAAAAACAGTCATTCAATTTTCATTGTGGGAAAGGCCTTCGACATCTCCCAAAGAGCAGTTAGATGTGATGACACCGAGGCATCTTTTTGAGCTATAACATTTTCCCTCCTCCCTCACTTTCACTCCTTCATCTTATACTTTTTTTCCTCTGGGTGATGGGGGTGGTTTCGCCATTCCAGCGGTTCTCTCCCTTTTTTCTAAGATGGTCTCTCCTCAGACAGAAGTCTATTTCCAGGGTTTGTCTCAGTAATTTGTGGCCATTACATAAACAGTCATGGATGGCCGAAGGAGTGAGAGAAAGGATGCGACACACACCCAGATCTAGCTAACCGCTGGAGTCAGCGCAGTGGTGGCCATTTTCTTTTTCAAGTCAGAATGCAGTAGGTGAGACCAGCTGACTGGCTCATCAGAGGACACATTTGTCCTTTTTAGTTACCGTTTTGTGCTGCTGCTGCATATGCCTTCTCTCTGATGTATTCATCCATTAGATATCTATGTCTGGATTAGATGTTTAAGAGGTTAAGGCAGATAATTATACTGCATATTGATTTACTTCCAAACAACTGATTACCTACAGTTAATAAATTATTAGTGACCTTTTCTTTCTCATTTACTGTGAAGCAGGAAGTTACTTACATAAAAGGTAAAGTCCACAGATTTCAGACAGGCGGGATCCATTCCTCGCATAATAAAAACGTGGAATGTTATTTTATGTGCCCGACATGAGTAAAATGCAGCTCCTGGGGAGAACTATTCTGATGAGAGTGATGTGATTTTACCCAAGAGGATTTTGGTGAAGTATGTAGCTTTTTATTGCTGTACAATTAGTTGGAGACAATGCACTGCATTTTAAATCATTTGTCAAATCAAAATAAGACACATTCATATATGTATATTATTATATTTTCGGCAAGTAGCAATTTGCCCCAAATTTCCCAAAACCATATTCTCTATGGCTGAGAGAGTAAAAGATGTGGTCATTTTTTGAATAATTCCATCCAAGCGAATTATAATTACTTTGCGGTCTGTGTGTGCACATAGGGGGAAAAAAAACGGGCAGCAGGCTGACTTGTGCCTCAGAAAAAAATGAGCCTCGTTCACCATAAACTATTTTTGAAATGGTGTGTCGGGGCGGTATGGGCTCAGGCCGATTGTTTTTCTTTGAGTTGAGCAGCTCTTTGGTGGAGGGGTATTACCCGGGCTAAATTGTTCCCTCATGTTTTCCGCCAAGGTTCTGTGCCCACCACACTGACAGTTATAATTTGCAGAAATTGCGCTGATTATCTGAATTAGCATACCTGACCAATGCCACATTAGTCTTATTTACAATACAAAGCCGTGGGGCTATGAGGACGCATACTAAATATGACTTAACCCTTTGAAGAGGGGACTGGCGTCACAGGGGCAGGACGTCTTTCACGTCGGTGATATCACAAAGAGCTCAAGGCCCTGCTCCATATGGAACTGGAAGCCTCTGGAGGAGGAAGTGGTGAATGTAGAGTCCGAGGTCCATATTGAAATCCCATGGTTATTGCATGTTTTCCCTTACTCTCAGTCTCTTTCTGACCTTTCTCCTTAAATATTTTTTTCACCTTTCAGCTCTTGTCCCCATCTTGTTTCTTTCCTTTTTCTCCTGCCTTCACCCCCCCCCTTTCCTACTCACCCCAACTCTTCTTTATTTTCTTCTCCCTCACCTCCATTCTTTTCTCTCCCCAATCCCCTCATACACCCTCTGTCCATTGACTCTTAACCACAGATGGACAAAACAATGGGCCATGTCACACAGCATTAAGACAAACAATCCGGTGATGGGAGGAGGGTTGTGTGGAGCCGGAGCCGCGGTAACCAGGCAATACGCTCACTGGGTCCAAGCAGCCGCTAATCTCGGACCCCGATGATTCAATTCACAGATGGACATTTAAGGCTGCCTATATGCACACACACTTGCACAAAGAAGAGAGCAGGGACATTACTTTAGGTATTGTCAGTTAGAATTTCTGCTATTTCTTGCAACAAAAACAGCCCCTCAAAAAAGTCTTTCCTTTTGTTGCTATCTTCTTCCTCACTTCTCTTCTCTGTTTCCTTTACCTCATCCATCAGTAGGAGGTATGGAATTGATAGCAGCTATTGATTACCTATAGCCAAGGCTAATCGTCACTAACTGGAGGAAGCTTTGCAGCTATAGCAGCTGTCAGTGGCTTGTCGTGTGTGTGTGTGTCTCTGTAACCCTCCAGCGGTTCAGTAGCAATAAGGCTCCAATGTTTACTTACAGCAGACTAACAGCCTAAAAGCAAGACAGCACATGTAAAAAAATAAATTAAAAAAATCCTTTCCAGGATAAGGAAAATGATGTGTTTTGTCTGCCCAAAGAAACACTGAGAGCAATGCCAAGTTTCACCTCCCCACCTATGTGAATAAGACCCATCTCCCTCTCTCTCTCTCCTTTTCTTCATCTCCCTAATAGGAAATTTGAGCACACTGTGTGAGATTAAAGCCGAGAATCAATGCCTTGTGAGCAATAATTTCCAGACAAATCTCTTTCATCTTTTCTCTCCCTTCCCCCCCCCCACCCCCTCTCTCGTTCTCTCGTTCGTTTTCTCTTCCACCTCCTAATGCTAACAGGGGGTCCCGTGTCATGACATCCCTTTCGCTTTTATCATGTTCTAATAACGCTCTGAAAATAGAGAGAGAAAGAGGAATGTGACAGAGAGAGGAAAAGGGATGCTGGGGGAGAAAAAAAAAGAACAAGAAATGGATAGACTGATAAAAATCCATTGAATGAGCCTGGGTCTTGATTTGTGCTTTGATGTAGATGTCTTTGTGCAAATTAGACAAATATGCCTGCTGCTTTAGTCATCTCGAAAGCTCTTCATAAGATGCGATCTCCCTTTGCTATTTCTTATGAAGGATGGAAGGAAAGGAGGAAAGAAATGACTGACAAGTTCACTTAGGGGCACAAAAATATACATTTCCCGGAATTTGAATGAATGGATACAAAGACAAAAACATGGTGAACAGAGAGTGTTGTTATGTAAAAGTGCAGTGCGCAAAAAGTAGCCTGGACAATAAATTGAAAACAAAGAGAAAGGAGGGTATATGAAGAAAAGACACTGGTGTTTCTGCTTGGTTGGGCCCACAAGGTACTTTACCCGTGATGGCACATGGGGCTAATGGGTAAGGATACACACACACACATACACACACACGTACCTTGGCCAGGCCTTTGTTTCAAAAGCAGGTTAATGGGGAGTGAGGAAGAGGAGCATTGCAATTTTCTGCTCTTTAGGCGCCGGAGAATTCTCTCCAGTGTAAGAGAGACCAGACTCTCAGCGTAATAGGCATTTTACACCCTCATCACCCCTTCCACACAAACACACCCACACACACACACACACACACACACACACACACACACGCATACAAACATGAAACACACACTCGCCAGAAACGTGTGGGAGTGTAATAGGCATTCTATGGTGTGTATTGCCGGTCCCCAGAGTGCCAGTAAGTGTTAGACATGCATAGAGTCGGCAATGAGACAATCAGCATGCTGAAATTGAAACCTTGTCTGGAGTCACAGAGGAGAGGAGAGGAGAGGAGAGGAGAGGAGAGGAGAGGAGAGGAGAGGAGAGGAGAGGAGGAGATTAAATAAAACGAGCAGAGGAGAGGCGATGGGAGCACAGATGGCAGGAGAGAAGAGGATGAGGAAGCGGAATGAGAGGAGAGGAGAGACGGAGGGAGAGGAAATAGGAACTGATGTTTGTTTAATTGCCTCATAAGTGATGACACAGATAATTATGTCGAAAAAAGAGATGCTCCTCTTAGGCAGAGCCAGTGAGCAGCTGTATCTGTTTTTGTACGTGCGCGTGTCGCCCTGTCTCTCCCTATAGCCTCATCAACTGTCGTCCCCTCCAGCCACATCAAGTATAGGACACCATTAAAGCATTATGGTTTGTGTCATATCAAATCATTCAGTTTAATTAACAGAAGCACACATACACACACTCAAAACACACACACTCATGATTTGGAATCATTTTAATTACTCTGTAACGTCGTGATTATTAATATCTCCGCTTCATATACCTGGGGATATGAAGACGAGAGTGTGTTCACCTATATTTCCTGCGCTGTGTGTTTGCAGGCGTGTGTGTCCATGTGTGTGTAAGCGATGCTCCCTTGACTTCATATCTAATTGTCTTTTTTAATGACAATATTCCACTGTGTGCCGGCTGTATGTAATGAGTCAGGGTGTGTCAAAGTGCAGGCCTGAGCTGTCTGCTTGAGTTAAGCTCTTCCCGTCTACTGTAGGAGCCTCCAGCGTACACAGTGGCGCGCACACACACATATGTGGAGCGCACACACTCAAAGAGACAGTATCAATGTGGGAGTTCCTGTATCTGACACGAGATTAAGAGGGCCAAGTGGAGGAACGTCGAAGAACTGCCCTGTTGCATTTGCAAGAAGGAAAAAGGACCATCCTGTCACACACACACACTCACGCGTACACACACATAGACACACGCGCAAGCATCCTGTGCTGTAAGTGAGCAGTAGCCTCCCTTGCATTATTCACAGTGGCCGAGTGATCGAAGCCTGGTTCAATAGCACTAAAGCGGCGCACGCTGGAGAGATTTGTCTTACAAAACCTTGACACACACACAGGCGCACATATGCTCTCACACACATTGATTTTTGGTGGTGGGAATCTCCCAGGCTTTGGACGAAAGGCAGGGACGTGAGAGGGGCTTCCCCCGTCAGAGCAACCCCCTGACACACACATACACACCTCCACAGTCATTCTGAAGCTCACAGCATGCAGGCAAATGCTGTAAGTACATCTTTAATTCTCTCAAAATGAGATTTGATGATGATGAGGTCCAGCGATAGCATGAATAAGAAAATGAAAGAAAAAATTGGAGATGGGAGAAGAAAGATCAGCCTCTTAGATCTGATGGGGTTTCATTTACAGCGAGATGAGCTGATGGTAAAATAAAAAGCAAGAAAAAAAAGTCTAAGAGATCATATTTCTTTTTTGCTGACTCTCCTTTTTTGCATTTTACCATCAGGGGGCTTTTTGCAAGCCAGGCAGAAAAAAAAATCACGCATTGCCTGATATGTCATATCTTTTCACTGCAGTGTGTGTGTGTGTGTGTGTGTTTTCACACAGGCGTGTTCAATTTGAAGCCTTCACTTGATTTGAATGGTGATTTTTTTTTCTTCCAACACATCAGTCACTTCATTCAGTTTTCCTATTTTCTTCAGAGCAACGTAGCACACACACACACACACACACACACACACACACACACACACACACACACACACACCAGCCCCCTCTGGCGTTTTTGACGTATTAACATGTATCGACAAACCAGCACTCGCATGCCTGTAAACACTGACGCACACATACACACACCTCTGTCCCCTGAAGACATGTGATCAACCAGACCCAATCCCTTGTAATCATCTGGAACCCACACACACACACAAGTATAGTTCCCCTTCAATCCCGGGTAATGGTTTGGGGCAGGGGGCTGAAGCGGTGGGCTTCTTTCCCTTAGCCCCAGTGTCTTAAGCTGCCATTGATTAAATGTTAACTGATATACTCGGCCCTGGCAATCTTGTTAGAGCTGGAGCAGGCAGGCAGCTAGACAGACAGTTTAGGACCCGCGCCCTCCTGATCAATAGCACAGATAAAGATTTCATCCATCAATGAGCTCCCAAAACAAAAGGTATCTGATACCTGATTAGGCCCGTGGGGACAAATACACACACAGATTTGAGCTTGGACACACACTCACACATCGCCACATGGGTTGAAGCACACGAAGAGGCAAACATACACACTTGGATCACAGCAGCGAGATACAAAAATCTGCATGTGAGGTTAAGGCACACACTTCACACACACATACACATTCCTTTCACTCACTTCTTTCGCCTAGAATAATACCTCCACCAACCCCATCTGAAGTCAATCAGTTCCACACCTAATGGTGTAATTACAGCACGTACACACACGCTCTCACACACAGATAGACGCACATATGCACAGTCAAGTTGGCAGATAAGGGCAGCCCTGACTTTTCCCGGATGAAGGTTAATTATGCTGTGTTAGTTCACTTGGGTGTGTGTATTTGTTTGTGCATGCAGGTGTATGTGCGTCTTTTCTCAGAAACGTATGCGTATGTGTGTTTCCTCAAATGCATTTAGATCCTCAGAGCATGCCAAAGGCACCGCAAAGCAGCTGAATCAATGTCTGGGCGACCACCACTGTTAAAGTGTATCAATAATGTTCCCCTATCTTCTTTCCTGGCGAACGTCATCGGGCAGTTTGAAAGTCCAAGCCTAGCCGCAATTAAGACTTAATTATAAATCAATGTAAGGAGTCATTTGAATATTGATTTTTCCTTTTTCTTCAAATTGTTAACATATTCCCCACCCTGTCTACGCTTTTCTTCTTTTTTTTGTTACAACTTTAAGGAGAATCAATACCTCCCTTTACAGTTGTCAGAGAAGAGCCGTAATTGGAGCCAAAAACACAATGGGATATCTTCATGGGGGTCGATACCCAGAGGTGGTCAGGGGGTAAAAAATGTCACAGCCCCTCAAATTCTGATGGCTTTTCAAATAAAGTTAATGATGCTTTGTGGCCTCTTCAAAGAGTGATCTCATTTTGGGGGATTTTGGCTGACATTTGTTGTCACAATGCCAAAAATGCATTTCCATAATTTTCACGGCTGACATTTTCTTTGATATGACACTGTATCAGAGCGCACTCAAAAAGAAAAAAAAAGAAGATATTGAAGCAACCCGGTAACCTGAATTTCATTTGATTAAATGATATCTTCCCTGCTTTATTTTCCTGCTCAACCATTTTGAGGGGCTGTGAGATTTTCAAGTGGCGTGTCAGGGGCCGGGACTCTAATGCATGGAAACATGGAGCTTTCTGTTTTCTGACGGCTAGCAGAGATAAGGTAGAGATATGGCTCTAGCACTGGCTCAAATCTAAAACAGATCCCGCTGGGGGGGAGTTGGGGGAGTTAAGAAAGTGAAGGGAAGGAGCGGGGAGGGGAGGGGTGGAGGTAGCAAGAAAAGGGAATATTGTCAATCCTCTAAGTGTCTGGCGGTGTCTCTCTTTCTTCCCCTCTTTCTCTCACTCTTTCTCTCCCCCACTCTCCCTCAGTAATCTGATTTATTCGAAGCATATGTGTGCTGCTCTGTCTTTGTCTGCTTCTATTAGGGCCAGTGGGGGCCCATATGACATTGTTTAGCCAGTAATGAAATGGACATTTTTTGCATGTTTTTGAGAAAGTCAGAGGAAAGCCAACACTCCTTATTTGTAACCGTCTGTGAATACCATCTCCGGGGCAGTTGCCCCAGGTCTGTGTATTCATGTGTGTGTGTGTGTGTGTCTGTTTGTGTGTGTGTTGAATGTGAACACATGTGCCCATGTATTACAGGTTCCATGTGGTCATTTTTGGAGATGATTCTGAGCAACCTAATGAATATTTGGGCTCGAAGATATTTTTCTTTTTCTTCCGTGACTCTATTCTTCTTATGTTGAAGAGTCCTGCCATCCTCCCTAACCTCAACACATAACAAGGCCCTGATGATACACACATTTTTGTTTTGCGCACTCCTCTCTGGCAAAAAGACGTGTCACACGAACTTATTGTCAGCATATGAAATTGTTATGTGCTAATGGCAGCTATGTGGTGCTCCAGGCTCATATGAGGCACCCATCAATAAGGAATGTAGTCATAGAAAAGCTTTGAAAATGAATAGAATGAATAGAAACCTGAAGTAATTTTTTTGTCACATTTCTGTATGTGTAATTCACACAAACACACGACGATCCCGGCTGAGAGATTTAATGCAGCATTTTATATTATGAAATATCACAAATGTTTAACTCTTCAACACAAGGATGACTCATTTTTCTGTGCGCTCTTGTCCCTAAATTTTATTTTTAAGAAATGACTTGATGAAAACCGCACACCCATATAAACAATACAACTTTCCACGATCCTATAACTGTATTTTATCTGCCCTTTCTATCTACTTAAATCTTTTCTTTGATTTCCATCCAGGATTACAGTCTTGTTTTTGGTGGCTCTGAAAGCAGATGGTTTTTATGCAGCTAAAAACGGGACAGTAGCCCAATAGGATAAAGATCTGTTTAAGCATTATCCATTTGGCCACTGCCCGTCACAGGCCTATTTTAAGCATAGACACATACGCACACACACACACACACACACACACACACACACACACACACACACACACACACACACACACACACACACACACACACACACACACACACACACACACAGCCATTCTCTTAAACCATGGCAGCCATTTTATTAGATTCCCTGATTCCCTGCCTCGTATTAGTTCCCGGAAAATAAATAAACCTTGAATACATGACAAGGACCAGTCTGGTCAATTGCAAACTATATCTATCCTGCCGGTATCTTTGTTTACCAGTGTAGTGATGGATGGACAGATAGAGGGATAAATGGAGGCACCGAGGAACAGATAGGGTAGGTATATGGATGGATAGCTGTGTGAAAAGATATAAAAATAGATGGACAGATGGATAGATAGGTGGATAGATAAATGGATGGATAGATAGACAGATGAATGCGGCAGGGAGATCTTGTTGGGCTGATAGAGTTGAGCAGGTATGCCGAGAAACAGCTGCTTTCTTCATTAGGTTCATCTATTGATCTCGGACCCTGGCTGTGCGTGCGTGTGGGTGTGTGTGTGTGTTTGTGTGTGTGTGTGTGTGTGTGTGTTTTTTTGAGGGAGAGAGAGGGGAAAGACAGCAGCCTCTGTAGATAAGTGCTGGTAATAGAACAGAATGAATTCTTATCACAGAGATGGGAAGGCCATTAACCCTCAGCTCCTAGTTCTCTCTCTCTGTCTCCGTCTCTGTCTGGTCCCTCTCTCTCGCTCTCTTTCTTTCTGGTTCTCCCTCCCTCCGTCCTCCAGTCTGGACCTGACAGGGTCACGTTGGCGAGCGTGTGTGATATTTCCACTATGTGTGCGACTCTCTGAGAGTGTGCGTGTGTGTGTGTGTGTTTTGCGGCTGCCGCTGTGCAGACTGCCCCATCGGCCAGATGTTTATAATCAGGGGCTAGATAAATATTGGACCGGGGAATCATAAAAGACCAGGAAAAACAGAAAATAAAGAAAGGGGGGGGGATGAAACAGAGGAGAGGAATCTTCTTTTCAAATTATTCCTAAATCCCTCAGTAAGCTTGCCGTGCCGCCTCCTCAATTCACCTACTCAGCCTAAGGTGATTCAAACAGCCGAAATGCAATATGGCTGTTGTGTAAGATGCAGGTGTTTGTGTGCGTGTGTGTGTGGGTGTGTGTGTGTGTGTGTATGTATGCACACGTGTGGAGGCGTACAGTAGGTGTACTAGCCTATTGTATAAGGCCAGGTGTTGCGGCACTTTTTTTTTTCCACCACTGAACCTTTTGAAGCCATATTTTTGTCCTGTGAAAACCTTTTGTATTTGCTATTAAAGAATCATTAACATCATCGCCCCCAGTGCTCGCAGCACCGAAAATGAAACCCCTCTTAACACAAAACAACAGTTTCTGTCTGCGCAGCAAGCAAGACATGCAAGCCTTTAATCTTGGCTATGTTTATTCATATGATTTTCTTCTTCTTTTTTTTTTTTCTCTTTTTTTTTTCAAAGGAGTAATAGGTGTTTTGTTAGTCGCCTGCAAGACAGCGGAGCGGGCAATTTGAGTGAAAGAAAATACAATGAAGTGTCTCAGGAAGTCGTAATTGACAACAACAAAGCAAATTTGGAGCTGCTGATACAAGCGTTTTTTACACAAAAGTCATTTTTTCAGCTTATTCTGTCAGTTCAACTTATTGACATTCACACCAGGAGCGTATTAAATGTGACAATCCTATTGTCTGGCTTTCAGAGTCGACCTGAAACAATAGATATTTTTTGCTGCCGTAATAAGTTCTCATGTGTTTTAAGCAATAAGTGAGAGGCTGTGGGCGGATCGGAGCGTGTGGATGGAAACACGTGTGTTTGCTTGTGCTGGTGTGTGTCTGTTTACATGTTAGCATGTGGGCTGTGGACCTCTGTGCGTGAAATACGTTGAACACTGTGTGGGAGTAAATGTGTGTAGAGGGTTTCGTGTGTAGGTGTGTGTGAGGGAGTGCAGGTGTGTGTGTGTGTGTGTGAGAGTGTGTCAGTTATTCCCAGGCCCTGTGCAGGAGCTGTAGCCCCCTCTCTGCTGGGTTGATGTTTAGTATTTTAGACATGCTACATTAACAACATCTGGTTAAGATCTAAATGCTTGTTAAACGCGCTGAAATTCGGGGGGAAAGGTACAGGGAGAACGAGGGGAGGGGGGGGGATAAAGAGGGAGAGTAGGGTAAATAAAGATTTGAGGGTGAGAGGACGGGAGGGAGGGAGATCAGTAAGTCTGTAAGGTTATTACCCTGGCAGTATTACCACTGGCCCTTGACTGTGTGTGTGTGTGTGTGTGTGTGTGTGTGTGTGTGTGTGTGTGTGTGTGTGTGTGTGTGTGTGTGTAAGTGTGTAAGTGTGTGCAAGGCTGTGACTGTGTGGGATGGTGTAATGTTTCAAAGCTTTCCCCTTTAAAACCTAGGGGCCAAACTAGAGCCACGCGCGCGGCGCAGGAATGTGACATCACAGGGCCCCTATTGCTCACACACACACATACACGCACACACACACATGCACACGTGGTCTCACAGGGGACATGGCCAGAGTTGTAAGAAGAAATCAGCGTCAACATCACGGCTAAGTGGGGGAGACATGGCAGTCATGGGTGTTACGCAAAACATTAAGGCTGCATTACTACCACAGATACATCAGACAAAGACCATATCTAGTCTTTATTATTATATTTAGACATAAAACACAAAAGCACTGATAATATTGTAGCACACAGAGTCCTAAAAGCTACACAGTATTAGCCTCTCAGTCTAGTTGTTGTAGCATTTCTCATACATTTCTGTCTTTGGCAGCAATTACTGTTTCATTTGATGCTCCGCTTTCATAGTGTCCATGATTTAAAATAAACAATAATGTAAAAAAAAAAAGGCTTTCTTTTTTACTCCTTTACCCCTTTAATGAGCACCATCCTAGCCCTGAGGAAGCAAATTAGAGGCAGCTCTGGCCTAGCTAATGAATTCAGCCATTTTGGAGCCTCCGTGTCCAGTTTCTTCCACGCGCGGCGTTGCTCCACGGTTGTGTGCTGTACGACTGAGTCCTCCAACGGGCACATAATGACCCGGCATGGCGGTTATGGGCCCTCAGGGGGAGACGGCAAGGGGAGCGAGTGGTCTCAGAGCAGGTCATTATACAGCTAGAGGGCACACACACACACACACACACATGCGCGCACACACACACACACACACACACACACACACACACAAACTCACTGCGCTGACACTTTCAATACATCCTCCATTGCCTCCATCTCCCATATGTCTATTCCTCCATTTTTTTCTTTGCAAACATCTCTTTCTATTTATCTCTCTCCCTATCCTTCTGCATCTTTCTGTCGGAGCTTGTTTTTTTGTTTTTTTTTATTTTAATTTCGACTGCAATGTCTCATGAGCAATTTTAAAATATTTTTCCATTAAAATTATTCCTTTCCCCAGCATCATAGAAACCAAACATGTTATTTATTGGACAAACAAGAGAGTTATTCATCCAGGGACCTAATTGGTTACACTGGCTTCCAATTAATAGTTTTATCTAAAACCAGGCTGATTCAGCTGTAGCCCTGATCAGGAGTCACTTAATTATTCTTCCTCTCTAACGGTTAAATATAGGCTGGTGCTGGTTGCAAGGTAATCGGACCCAGGGTCTGTGGTTAGCTCGAGCTCACCGGCCGGCTTTAATGTTCCGTCCGACCCACATCAAAGAGAGTCCCACCAGGCTGCCAAAATCACACACCCTCCACAGCCTGACCCACTCCCTGTGTGTGCGTGTGTGTGTGTGCGCGCGCACAGAGGCAGTGGAAGGTGACTGCGAAAGTTTTGCTCTGCGCGTCCTCTGGTAGCGATTAAGTTGATGGTTAAGAGTCCCTGCCGCAGAACCCTCTGTCTCTCCCTCTCTCTCTCTCTCTCTCTCTCTCTCTCTCTCTCTCTCTCTCTCTCTCTCTCTTTCTCACACACACACTTGCACATGACAACTCACATGCAAACACATGCAGTCACTGTCTCACTCACTTGATCAATGGCGCACATCCACACAAGCACACTCGAACGCTTGCGCACACACACACGGTCGCACGCGCACTCACGTACACACTCATGTGGTGTGTAACTGTCAGGGTCAGTCAGAGGGCAGACGCTGTGCTGATGTATTGAGAGAGCTCGTCTGGGAATGTCCTCAGTGTGGAAACACATTCCCTGTAAGCGCGCACGCACACACATACACACACACATACTCGCCACAGATCTAACCGACTAGAAGGGGAAAGGAGTAAAAAAAAACACTGATGAGGCCCAGATGATCACCCCTCCTTTCCTCTCTCTTTTTCTCTTCCTTCACCCACTCTTCACCCTCATTCCTCCCTCTCTTTCCTCCTCTCTGTTCATTGTCTCTCGTTTCTCTTGTGTCCTGTCTAGCTACAGGTAGACTGCCCCCTAGAGGTTACTTAAGATGGTGGTTTAGTAATGTCATGACCAAGCACCAGCTGCATCTATGACCTCTTTCCCCAGACCCCTTATCCTCCATGACTTTGCTGTCTTTTTGCAAGAAAATGGGGGGTTGAATTTGCTTTAAAAGGCTCACGTAAATCGCGCAATCACAGCTTGCATCATATCAAGCGGTGTCAGACAAATTAAGGTTAAATTCGTAAAGTTTATTTTAAGTTAAATAAATTGAAGTAAACACTGATTATTTATAGTGTGTTATTTGAGATTGTGTGGATGATAATGACCACTGACTAACAGTTTAAAGTCAAAGAAATTATATGAAATTAAATGTAATTGTGATATAAATTAAAAGCTACAGTATATTATTATAGTGAAAACATTTTATGATAATGATAAAGTAGAATTAAACTGGATTTTGTTACATATTTATGTTTATATATACAGCGGGGCGAACTGAAGGAATGAAGGCAGACATTGACAAAGGAAATGAAAAGGTGTTTATTTTTCCTCCTGCTTTTTGAGATGTTTTTTTTTATTCTTTCTTCTGAGACATTGTCCTGACCTTGCAGTGTGCGAGATCTTGGAGAGCTTATTTTTCTCTCTCTGTATTTCTGTTCTGACCCTCCTCCTCCCCTCCTTTTCCCACTCTTCTGTGAAACATGCTGTTCGATTTGTGCCATTTGCTTTTCCTTGGCATCGAACAAAAGTCAAGTACAGAGAAAAGATAAACCAGTGAAGAAGGACTTACAAACCCACTGCACACACATTTACACCAACTCTCTCTCTCTCTCACACACACACACACACACACACACACACACACACACACACACACACACACACACAGGCTATCCTTCCTGTTTTCCCTCTATACGAAGGTGGGGTGAATTAAAATACAAAGATGGACGCTGCAGCACCAGCAGTGAAAATTGCAATTTCTGCAGCCCGGGCTCTCTTGGCTGACAGGAGATATTTCATCCCCGTTGTCACCAACGTATTAATAAAACATCAGGAGCAGAGTGCAGTCCCACTCTCCTCTCGCTCTTTCACACACAAACGCACACACACGGATGCACACCTTGAAATAGATTGTGTATACACGTGTGCAAAGTGTGTACACGCGTGTGCAAATGCGGGAAATACAACATTGTTCATGAATACGAACACACACACACACACACACACACACACACACACAACCAGAAATTTTCTCCTCAATCACATGCCAGCATCTGCCATGAAAATTTCATGCTGTATATAATGTCCACTTAATGTGTTGGCGCTTAAAGCAACGGCGCCAGCACTTAGTCTATGTGTCTGTCTGTGTCTTTGTGTGTGTGTGTGTGTCTCTTTGGTTGTGCGCGCGTGTGTGCACCCCGTCGTATGTGAAAGGGTTAATCATATCATGTTTCCGAGGGGGGTTTTTGCAGACCCCTTATGTTCGTCATACAATGGCCAAAGTGATTGTATGCAAATGCAAGCTGACCTCAATGCACCCTTTGCCTGATTTCTATGAATATGTCTGTGTGTGTGTGTGTGTTGTAAAATATGGTTATTAAGGCAGTGCAGGATTGATGAGCGCAGCTCTTTTACACACTCACACAAACACACATGCACACAGACGCATACACCAGTTTCATTCTCTGGCAGAGTGAGGGGTTTGTGGTGAAAGAGAGCCCCCCTTCCCCCCGTTTAGAAGACATGAAATTTTTAACGCTTTTGCTCCGTGTGTGTGTGTGTGTGTGTGTGTGTGTGTGTGTGTGTGTGTGTGAGAATATGATACTGCGTTTGTATGATTTGACGCCTGTGTGCAAGTGTTTCTGTTTGATTTTGCATTTTGTGTGTGCTACCCTGAGATGGAGGAGGGTACTATATATTTGTGTATATATGTTTTGTGTGTGTGTGTGTGTGTGTGTGTGTGTGTGTGTGTGTGTGTGTGCGTGCGCATGCCTGGTTATCTGGCCTCTCTCAGACTGCTCAAAATTCATTACAAAGTGACATCAGCCCAGCCGGAGACAAATGATGGCTGGATGAAAGGGAGCGCTGGGGCTTGGCTAGGATTAGTGTTAGCTTGCGCTGGCGACACATATACACACATACACACTTGTACACACGCACACACAAAACGCACACACACGCACACACACACACTTTAATCCACTGGCAGAACACTGCAGATACACAGAATTATCAAACAAGGGGCTGAACTCTCAGAGATGGGCAGGCTAATCTGCTAATAGTACAGAGCTGCACGTGTGTGTTGGTTTGTGTGTCTGTGCGTGTGTGTGTGTGTGTGTGCACGCACGCTCATTTTTTTACAGAGGTATACAGTAATACATAGACACAGTATCTATGTACAGTAACATCACACATTTTATACATGCGTTTTCAATTTTAGATTTTTACTTTTGTGACCTCATACAGTAAAATGTGTCTGAGGCTGTATGATGATGTTAATATTGTTTGTCACAGTGCTTTTAATAAAGTAGAGTGTATAGCTTTTTCATACAATTATGTTTTAACATTAAAACGGTATTATTTCTCTGTTCATCATTGCTGTAATATTACATTTGTCTAACCTGAAACCATCATTAATACATATTCAATAACAGGAAAAAGATTTAAAGGTGCACTATGTAGTTTTGGGGAAGAACTTTAAGTCAGACTTAAATCACAACTAAATAACCTGACCTTATTGCACTCTGAGGACAGCTTGTCTATTCACTTGAAACATATCAAATAAATATTTCTAATAAATATATTTCTGAGTTTGTATTATTACCTTATTAATAATGTAAATGTTACCTTTCTGAGTTTAAATTTCTTTTCGAAAACTATGTAGTGCATCTTTAACATTTGTTTAAAAGAAAATATATAGACTAGTAACAAGTTCTTTGAATATATATTTTTGGAAAGTGGATCAAAACGGACTGAACTAATTTCCATGTGGGACATGTTTTGTTGTCACACAACCTGTCTGCTTTCAGGCCTTGAATGTATTATGTTTCACCCAGTAGAAGTGGCACGGCCGGGCTATTTTCAACAGAACATGTGTTCACGTCACTAGAAGCATTATTTGCTGGTGAGATATACGGTACAGTAGGGTCAAGGTTTTATGAGGATTAACTGAACATGTACAAGCAGGAATATTTTCAAAAAGACTCTAATATGATATCGCATTATCTGATATCTGATAAACCACGGGAGGTTTTTCTTTCTTTTTGTGCCTCAGCCAGCATATACCATTTTTTAGAGAGCATCCTGGGTAATGTAGTCGTTTCCTCTGTGCTTTTTCAGAAGACACTGCTGAGGACGGTGAGAGACCTCCTCGCTCTTCCTCCAGGCCTGGACACAACCTCTCTGACCGAGACTTGACTGACAGCCGGAGAACTGACCGTAAGTCCACACACATGCACACGTACTGTACACACACACACATGAACCGTAAGCTTCCCTTCTTCTCTAAGTTATCGCTCATCTCTCTCTCTCTCTGCCTAAGATAAGGTTCTAACATGTGTGTGTAACATGTGAATGCTGCTGACTAGCCTCCATGTGACCTGCTTTAATCGTTTCCATCTGACAGAAAGCGAAAAAGAGAAGAGAGAGAGAGTGGGAAAGAAGGAGAGAGAAAAAAACAGAGAGAAAGGGAGAGGGATAAGTTGAGTGTTGTGGATATTACCAGGCAATGTCCAGGCCCCAGATTATTTTTTAATCAAATCAGTTTGCGTGCTTGTAATTTATAAGCGCCTTGCATTAATCTTTTCTCGTTCTTGTGCCCTCTCCGATGACATATTAATTTTTCATAAGCGCAGGATTAGATGGGGGGGCCTGTGTATATGTTTTTCTAATATTGCACCGCATCCCTGCAACCCTTAAATTAGTTGTTTTTTTTTCCCTTCACCCTCCCTTCATTTTTCTTTCTCTGCTATTTTTTTTCTGGCTCAATCCATCCCTTAATTGTTGTCCAATCTGTGACCCTATCACCCGGCATTACCTCGGATAGAAAAAGAGCACAAGATAGAAAGCACTGTTCATTGGTTTGTAAGAATGGCAATGTTGTAAGCGGGGAGGGGCAACAATCTGTACAAGACGGCTTGGTGTTTTTTTGTTATTTTGGGCGAGGTAGGGAGCACATAATGCCTCTGCTGTGAGGCTGTGGTCGGGATAGCCCCGGCTTTGTTAGATTTGATTTACCCAAATAAGAATTCATATGGTCTTTTTATGTATGAGATGGAAATCCATGGCTGGGGATGAATATTGCATGGGGTCTCTCTCTCTCTTTCTCCTCCTTTTTTTTTTCTCTGTCATTGCATGGGGTTCTCTCTCTCATTCTTTCTCCCTCCACTAATGTCTCCCCTTCTCTTTCTGTCTCCCCCCCTTCCCCACCCCCCAACTCACACACGCACACACCTTCCAACTCCCAACCTCTATCCATCTCAAGCTCCCTCCCCACCTCCTCTTCCTAGCATGCCATACCTAGCTCCATAATGTGAGGCTCAATGAGGCAGAAGGAGAGCTGAGTGAGGCTGGGGCCTATTAGTTTAGCTAGTCATCTATCTTTCAGCTCTATCTCTCTGACAGGCCTGTCTGACGGACTGGCGGGGAACCACCATCCATGCATTTACCGCCGCATATTACCGCCAGTGTCATTTAACACCACCGCACACATGCAAAAAAAAAAGAGAAAAAAAAGTGGCCAGGTCCCTCCTACTTTCAAAGCGTGCTTACGTATGTGCTTGTTCCCGGTTGTAGTTTATCACATGTCAGAAATCTATTTAATAAAGCAGAACGTGTGCCTTTTTATTTTTTTATGAATAGTTTGTTATAGGAATCGCCTTGGATTTCCTCAGGAAGCCAGATATAATATTGCTCCTGGGTTTTTTGGTGTTTTATTTTGCATTTGGATTAAAGGAGGTTTCAGAAAGTCAAATGCCAGAAAATGCAAAAGGGAGCCTGGTTTGTCAGCGTGTTGTTATGCTAGGGTTATCATCAGAGACAGGGCCTTGTTTTTTCTCTTTTTCCAGCTTAAAGTAGTAAGATTTAGCATCTCCATCCTCAGCCCCAAATCTCTGGCAAGCTTGAAATGTTCACTTCTGTGCATGTGTGTGATTGTGTGTGTGTCCGTATGGAGATCTCCAGGGAAGGGATTACAGTGTGACCAAGTGAGCAGTGTGTTTGCGCACTTCATCTCCGAGACCAAGATCCTTTAAACAAAGAGGGGCAGATAGATAGAGAGGGGACGAGTGAGAGAGAGAGATAGAGGGGGGAGGGGCAAGGAAAGACAGAAAGAGCTTTTTTCCCTTGCTTCATTTACATTGTCTTTTATAATCCCATGTCACTTTAGATTAATTATAATCCATGTTACATTTTCCATGCAAATGTCCCCGATGTGGATTACTTCCAGATAGCTTTGTGCCGTGTGTGTAGATGGTGCATGTCGCCACCATGGCTCAGGGGCCCACTTCTTATAAATAACCAACTAAACAAAGGCCCCGGCATGGAAATGAGCCTGTCAGGCAGCCTAAGGAAATTACAGATCTCTACCTGCTTCAAATTAGCGAAGAAAATACTCATTGTTCCTACAGTCAAATGTAATGTATTAATTTCGTGTACAATTTTGAATTGTGCAGATAAAGGGGGGGGATCAGATGCAAACAAGATCAGATGTTAAATATTCCATATTAGCTTCTTCACATTCAGAATATTTCTTTTATTTGCATGCATCTTGCAAATTTGCCCAACTTGAGACGGGAGCTGTGCTCGTTTTCCGTCTCTCAAAGATGAGATTAAAATATATTAAAGACATTTGCATGTTTAATTACAAGCCTGCAGCAATTCCTTTGTGCATGTATGTGTGTTTTCTGTGTAATGACAGCTTGTTGAACGTCTCAGACGATTTGTCAAATGTGACAAGGCCATGCTCATATTTATCTCTCATTAGAACACAAGCCGGAGATGGAAGAGAAAGGAGGGCTAGTCATTAAAAAACACAAACTACAAGACAGCTGCTGTTTAACAGCCTCTCTCTTCTCCTCTCTCCCTCTCCATCTGACTATGCCTCTCTCCATCTCACTCCTTTCCAGTCTCTTTCTTTCTCTCTCTCTCTCTCTCTCTCTCTCTCTCTCTCTCTCTCTCTCTCTCTCTCTCTGTCTCTCTCTCTCTACATCCCTCCGGCTAGATCTGGGCCTGCTGAGTGCTTCAGTGGGAGTTTGGGGTTCAGAGTGTGTTGCTGTAATGTTATCAGGTGACCGGGGGTCAGCCTAATGCGTAACCTCAGAGCAGTAGGCCAGTAAATCATGCTGGCCGGCCCTCCCTGGCCCGTTTTGGCCAGCTCTCCCTCCTAGATTTACTGCTCCGTAACCTTAGCCAGTCTGCCAGGGCTCAGGACAGCTAAATTGAATACTAAATCCAAGCTGCCGCCACCCAGCCTGCTTCCTCTTAATTGACAGCCTTTTTCCCCCCACTCACTGCTCTATGTTTGTGGGCTTTTTTTTTATTTTCATGGAATGAAATGTCAGGAATGGAATCTAATTGTTTTGCAGCTTGTAAAAGAAAGAAAAAAGAGAAAAGGATTGCAATAGGTAGGGTTTGATTGCTTTGAAAGCCCCGCTCCAAGATGTAGTTGATTTCATCTAAAGTCATAGTTGGAGAGATATAAGCATTCAATGATATGCTTGTTTGTGTGAAAATCTCATTTGCTTGGTTCAGTTTGCACAAAATGTCTCACCCTTTCCGACACAAAAGGGCAGATTCTAAAATAGATCCGCAGGAAAAGCATTAGCTGTGATGGTGTTGTCGGTCCTCCTGCATTTTGAGGAACAATTTGGGACAGAAATATCCTGAGGTATTTAGAGCTACGGGCTCCTCTGTCCCTCTCTATCATTTTTCCTTGTTCTTCCCTCTCTTTCTCTACATCGCTCTGCCTCTCCCACCATTGCTCTGTACCTCTCTCCATTTGAGCGCCCACTTGCGTGTATATAAGTGTGTGTATACGCCGCTCCCTAAACACCATTGACAGTTGCAAATAAAGATGGGTGGTGAGTGTGCCGCTCTCTCCCCCTGCAATGCAAAAAGGGTTGAGTGTCATAAATCACCTTTTGATTTATCTAATCAAGCAAGGTCCTGCTGCATGCAGACATTTGTCATTGGTAGTAGGGGAGTGTGGTGGTGGTGGTGGTGGTGGTGGTGGTGGTGGGGGGGGGGGGGGGGGTGTCAGGTTTATTCTGCCCCTCCGCTTCACTGGGCTGCAGCTGGTGGAGCCCACCTAAGGATGAAGGGATGGAGGGAAGGTGGGAAGGGAGGGAAAGAACAGGCTGGAGGAGGAAAAAGGACACAGTCATTAAGTGGGGTGCAGACTCAGAGACAAAGGAAAATGAGAGGAGAATCTCCTGCTCCTGTCTTGTTCTCAATCCTGCTCTCTTACATTATTTCACCCTAATTATTTTATCTATTCATGCACATCTGGAGGCAAGAATATGAAGCCGGGTAAAACCCACAGGCAGAAGGATGTTTAGATTTTCTCTCATAAATTTGGATTGTGCCAGCCATTGTATTTATATGTGTTACAGGTGATTATATCCTTGGAGGACACTCTACAATTTTGAATGCAATTCTATGCTTCAAAACAACTTTATTATTCACTGGCAGGGCTTTGCCATTTAAAGCTCCTAAGTGGCCATAGAGAGAATTGCTCTCTCAACATTCAAGGTTAACCAACTGTTTTTCTTTGCGCGAGTGTCATAAGCGTTGATGAAAGCACTAGGTCGCACGAATCTAAAACCAGAAGGACAGATCTTCATGTTGCGCACACATACACACAACACATTTACATTCAGTATGACAGTAATCAATGGTGATCTGTGGGCTTTTTCCCCCCGCCGCATTGTAAATGTTTTTGCAGCCCCTTGTCCGACAATCGCCTCATCTCCTTTCGCAGGGATGTAATTTAGTTGCAAATTGACTGGAAGACGGGGGGAAAAATTGAAAGTTGAAATTAGAAATGGTCATAATAAATACGGGAGGCGGGGTGGAGGCTTTGGAAAGGTCAGGTGATATGACGGGTGCTTCCAGGCTGGACCGATCTGACCAATGGAGTGTCAGCGGCCTGTCATGAAGCGCATCATACATACACACACGTACGTGCACATAGACACACACACAAGCCCTGCAGGGGCCATCACAGGCAGTGGAAGACGAGATTACCTCGCTATTCTGAGCTGCAGAGCAATTCTCGGATGTTCTTGGAAATTCACATTGTGCCCTTGTGTTTTTTTCCCTCTCTCTCTCTCTGTCTCTCTCTCTCTCTCTCTTTCTTCCTTTCTTCCTCCCTCCCTCTCTCTCTTGTCACTTTCCTTGACAGGCCAATATTTCAGGCTCCAGATATAGGGGATTACAAATAAAATAAGTGGAACGCCTACTTAATGCAACAGAATTAAAATGCATGAACGGGCCGGAGGAATTGATATGCGCCCAATACAAACACGAGCCACAGAATAATATGAAATACAAAATGTTTTTTTTTCAACCCCCTCTCCATGTATCAGTGCTTTGATTTCCCTTTTTTTCCATTTGTGCATCTAGCGTGAAGCGTTGATTCGCAAGAGTGAGGCTCACATATTGCCTTGAGTGACCAGACGAGGGAGGGGAGGCAAGAGGGGAGAGGGGGGGTGATGGCTTAGGGAGAGAGGGAGGAAGAGAGCAAGGGAGAGGGAGGGAGAGTTGCTGTGTCTTTGTGTTGTGCCGAGTGGGTAAATTGCAGTGGCAGAGTATAGCAGGGCCTGCATGGCCTGTATCTCAGGATGAGGCTAATGAAAGATTTATCAGCGGCTGCAGCATTTACTAAATACAACCAGAGGCTGATCTCTCCACATTGAGCCCTGCTGTTAACGTCACACACGCTTACATGCACACACACAAATAGACACACACAAGCAGTGCTGCTACTGTACCACCAGCCGTGACCAAGCCCTGAAAATTTAGCATCTTGTATAGACAGAGAAGTTGTTGAGGCAGCTGGGGAAATGTATATGAACTAATGAAGTGTATAATATTACCATAACATTTAATGTATGTCGTGCTGTGATAATGAGCCTGCCTTAGTTTTCTCCATTTCACATGTCCTCGGGGCAGAAACACGTCACCCTATATGAATGTGAATAATAGTCCATGCTTGTATTCATGCTCATGTTGTCTTGGTGTCAAATCATCACCTATTTCCCAATGAATATTAATTTGGTAGACTTGTTTATGTTTTTCCCTCTATAATATGTGTATCAATAGTCATTTAACCATGTTGTGATCTAACACAGCCACAAAATGTCAGACATTTCAATTTATTTACTCAACTGTGTCAATTTTAAATACTTGATATGTTCTGGATTAATATTCTCATTTCTCATACAGTATGTATGTGTGATCTATGGGACTCTATACATCAATGTGACATGGGGCCCTGTTACTCTCTTTCAACGCTTATGTTTAATATGTCAGTCTGCTCCCATGCTCATTCCAAGAAGCTCAATTTAAAAAATAAATCGAAGTCATTAATCATTTTTGTAATGTCGTGGCTTTGTTGATATTTTAAGTTGTTAATGTGAAGCCTTTAGTTCTAACATGAGATTCATGATGAAAACAGTGTATTTAGACTTAGATTACACAAATGCAGACATACAAGCTGTAAATAATAACAGATTAGTCGATGAAAAACATAAATTTTTAATGCTTAACATTCTGTCTCTTTCTCCCCTTCTCTCTCTCCCTCCGCCCTTGGCCAGGAGTGAATGCCATGTCCAAAGAGGTCACCGGACCGAATGCTATGGTTAAACATTCCCTCCTGCCGGATCGACAAATTGAAAGTCCACCCAAAAGGCCAAAGTCTGCTGAGGGGAAGACCTCTGCCAATGAGCAGGTAAAGGTTTGCAGAATATTAAAAGAATAGCAACTCAAAGAGGATGTGTTCTAGCTGATCCTCAAAGTGTTTCAGGTGCACTGAGGGCAACAAAGGACCTTTAACTGTTTTCACTTTTCCAAAGAAAATGCATTTGTAGGTTGTGGAACTTTGTGTGCATCTACTTTAGCTAGACTTTCATATTCCAAATAGATTGTTACATGTTCGGCACAGAAGGCTAATAGCTAATGAGGCAGGTTCTCCTTCATAAGCACTAATGAAATCTAACCTTCACTGTCACTGTGGGATGAGTTAATGGGAGGATACTTATGAACTGTAAGACACAGAAATGCTAAGCTAAGCATTTAGCAGTTGCTGGCGCCAGCTTTCTATCAAAGGGTTAAAGCAGCCCGCCGTTCTCTCCCTGACAGAACTTTTTAGCATCAAGCACAGTAGGCCAGTCTTTGTGTTCTTAAGTGGAATACCTGCACTCGCCTCAGGCCCCCACCCTGCTTCTCTCCCCCTTTTTGCATCTCTTTAAATTATATGTGTTTTTAAATTAGATTATGAAGTATTAGCTCGTCTGGTTCTTGGCCCTGCAAAGAGGGAGGACTTAGTCATTTCAGAAATGGATTCTATTAAGACAGGTGGTGGGGAGGCAGCTATGTTCAGAGTACTCCCTGTAATGAGGGCAAGGCGTAGCTTGGGAGAGTATACACCTTTGTCATCTGTAATACCCTGATTAGAAATTCTGGCCAATCGTGTTTTCTGCTAATAAAATTGCATGAGTTGAGAGACTTAAGTGAATTACATGAAACATGGTTGATCTACATTTTCTGTGTTAAGGTGGACATGGGGGTTGGTGGGGAGAGGTGAATGTGGTGTGTGTGGGGAAGAATAGGAAATTTTATTTTTCAGACATGCAGTCATTTTCAACACTAACAGTGCAGCAGACATGGTTCTTGCATGTCTTGATGAAACCCTTGTTTGTTCTCAAAAAGTAATGTCTGGCATCTGGTTTCTTTGGTGAGGCAGACTGTGAAAAGTGGTGCTAATGGGTCTGTTGTGGAAAAATGTCTTTGTTGTTTTCTCTGCCAACCAAACACTTAATATACCTCTTTTTTTTTACCATTTTTAATTTTTTTTAAGGTTCAGCAGTGTCCATATTGCAACTACAGCAGTAGAGATGCCAACCGTATGCAGCTCCATGTGATGTCCCAGCATTCCATGCAGCCAGTGATCCGCTGCCCATTGTGCCAGGATGTCCTGAGCAACAAGATTCACCTGCAGCTGCATCTCACCCACCTTCACAGTGTGGCTCCTGACTGCGTGGAAAAGCTGATTATGACTGTACGTAGAAGTAATGATTATGAATATGATGTGTGTGTTTGTGTATCGAAATGTTTTTAAAAAATTATTTTAAAAGGGAAAAAAGTATTCAAAAGAAAAAGTAATTTTCAATAAAAAAAAAAGGTTTTTTGTAATTACAAAATATGATAACCAGCTGTTTACTTTGATGTTTCTGTCTCGTAAAAATGTTTGTTAAATGTTTTAGGCACCTAGAAAACAAACATTTTTAAATACCTATTTTAAAAAGTGAACATGACAATGAAAATGACAGTCCTGTACACCCTCGTCTCGTGTATAGTTTAAGGCATGGGCTTGCTGCAAGATTCCCAGAAAACATTTCCCATGCATTTATGGTACTCTCTTAAGATACTGCCATAACTTTGATTGTTGTTGTCCACTGCGAGGAGCAAATATTCTATGAGATTTGCTTTAAAGGCACGAAGCAAGTTGAAATACTTCCTCAACAGTTAGAAATATTGGACATACTGTAGAATCTACCATATCATATCATCATTTTAAATTGATATCATAATAAAGAAATTTCTTTGGTCTTGATAGGTTGTCGGACCTGACACAGCAACACCAAATAATATAATGCATCCCCAAACTGGACAAGACAAAGGTCTATCTTTAATGGATTCCTCTACCTCTCTTACTGATGGGTCAGGAAAGTCTCAAGGTAAGCAAAATTTGGTACTTAGATTATTTTCTGGTGTCTTTAACTTTATGTCTGAGTGTTAATAAAGTTATATTTAAATATATGAATACAGACATGTATAATTCTCTAGTTGTTTGTTCATTTAGTTGTCATTTATCAGACAAATAATAATGATTGATATTGTATTTTCTACTTGTAGGAAACATCTCAAAGGATGAGCTGAACACTCAAGAAAAGAATGACTTGGACCTGCAGGGTGAGGAACTTAAGCCCCCAAAAGAGGCCTCAGAGGCCCCAGCCTGGAAGAGAGCCAGTGGTTTAGGACATGATAGCAAGTCCCCTGATACCCTACAGGACCATCTCAGTGAGCTCCAAAGGCTCCAGCAACAACAACAGCAGCTCTCAGTATCTGATCGACATGTCTACAAATACCGTTGCAACCACTGCAGCCTGGCCTTCAAGACAATGCAGAAGCTTCAGATACATTCCCAGTACCATGCCATCAGAGCAGCCACAATGTGCAGCCTTTGCCAGCGCAGCTTCAGGACATTCCTGGCCCTCAGGAAGCATTTGGAAAATGGACACCCTGAACTTAGTGAAGCTGAGGTGCAGCAACTCATAGGAAATCTGCCACTGAATGGCGATATCACTGAGAGTGAGGCCAGGGCCTTGGAGGAGGCTCAGGCCTTTGAACATGACTTGGACAAAGATGATGAAATGGACCAGGAAGAGAAGCCCAGTCCTACAGGAAGCGACAGCAGCTCTCTGCTTGATGAAATGGGAGCAGAACCAAAACGAACCCTACCATTTAGGAAAGGGCCCAACTTTACAATGGAGAAATTTTTGGACCCTTCTCGGCCTTACAAGTGCACAGTATGTAAGGAGTCCTTCACCCAGAAGAACATCCTACTTGTCCACTATAATTCAGTTTCCCACCTGCATAAGCTGAAGAAGGTTCTTCAAGAGGCATCAAGCCCAGTTCCACAAGAGACAAGCAACAGCATTGACAACAAACCATTCAAATGCAATATTTGCAATGTTGCCTACAGCCAAAGCTCAACACTTGAAATTCACATGAGGTCAGTACTTCACCAGACCAAAGCCAGAACAGCCAAAACTGAAATGAGCAACAGTAGCACTGGCAGTAGTGCTCCAGTGCCTGCAAAAAGCCCAGCCCCAAGCACACAAGGGAACAACAACTCAGACACTGCTAGAAGTGGAACACCCTCTGCTAACAAAGAAAACACTGTGGATCCCAAAGAAGCAAACAGCAGCAACAACATAAAACAAACAACTACTGACCATGTTTCAGCACAGGCAAGTAGCCACCAGTCAGCGCAGTCCTCAGCCCAATTGCAACTGCAGCTTCAACATGAACTCCAGCAACAGGCTGCCTTCTTCCAGCCTCAATTCCTTAATCCAGCTTTCTTCCCCCATTTCCCAATGACCCCAGAAGCACTGCTGCAATTTCAACAGCCACAGTTCCTCTTCCCCTTCTACATCCCGGGAGCAGAGTTCAACCTTAGCCCAGAACTTGCACTGCACTCAGCAGCAGCTTTTGGAATGCCCGGCCTTACTGGATCATTCCTAGAGGACCTGAAGCAGCAAATGCAACAGCAGCATCAGCTGCAGCAGGCTCAGGCCCAGCAACAGGCTCAGCAGCAACAGCAGCAAGCCTCTCAGGCACAGTCCCAAATTCAGCAACAGAAAAACCAGCAACTGCAGAACCACAAAACCAAAATGGAATGCAGCACTGTGTCAGTTTCAGAAATTCAGATGTCACGAGAGGCAGAGGACCACCTGGAAAAACAAGAAAACAGAGCAAAGATGGAAAATGATGCTTTAGGTGATGGAGGAAGAGACAACAAAGACCCTAAAAAGTCAAAGTTCTCAGAGCCATTGATTCCTCCTCCACGTATTGTGTCAGGAGCAAGGGGCAATGCAGCAAAAGCACTGCTGGAGAACTTTGGATTTGAGCTGGTCATCCAGTACAATGAAAACAGACAGAAGAACCAAAAGAAAAACAAAGATGGAGTTGAACAAGCAGAATTGAACACTGATAAGCTTGAGTGTGGGATGTGTGGAAAACTCTTCTCCAATATGCTTATTCTCAAAAGCCACCAGGAACATGTGCACAGTCAATTTTTCCCATATGTGGAACTGGAAAAGTTTGCCCAGCAGTACAGAGAAGCCTATGATAAACTCTATCCAATAAACCCTGCTTCACCTGAGACTCCACCACCACCACCACCTCCCCCTCCTCCACCACCACCTCCTGCTCCAGCGCCAGTTACAGCTCCACAACCTCCTTCAACATCAATGACTAAGCCCCAAACCCCAGTACCTTCACCAGTTCCTGTCTCTCATCAGACCCCACATCAGCAGTCTCATCAGCCACCACCACCCCAGCAGCCACCCCCTCCTCCACCACCTTCTGCCCCTCCTGCTCCTCCCCAAGTGCAACTTCCTGTTCCCTTGGATTTGCCCCTTTTTTCACCTCTAATGATGCAGTCTGTCCAACACCCAGGCCTGCCACCTCAGCTGACCCTCCAGCTGCCCACCATGGACTCTCTTCCCACAGACCTTACTCAGCTCTGCCAGCAACAATTAGGTCTTGATCCAAACTTCCTCCGCCAGTCCCAGTTTAAGCGACCACGCACCCGTATCACAGATGACCAGCTTAAGATCCTCCGTGCCAACTTTGACATCAACAATTCCCCCAATGAAGAGCAAATTCAGGAGATGTCAGAGAAGTCTGGTTTGCCCCAAAAAGTCATAAAGCACTGGTTCCGTAACACTCTCTTCAAAGAGAGGCAGCGGAGTAAAGACTCTCCCTATAATTTTAATATCCCTCCCATTACTACATTGGAAGATATTCGAATGGAGCCCCAGCTCAACGCACATGAATACTACAGAACTGAGTCATCCTTGAACAAGAGGTCCTCAAGGACCAGATTCACTGATTACCAGTTAAGGATACTTCAAGATTTCTTTGACACTAATGCCTATCCAAAGGATGATGAGATTGAGCAGCTCTCGACTGTGCTCAACTTACCAACCCGAGTCATTGTGGTGTGGTTCCAGAATGCCCGCCAGAAAGCTCGTAAGAGTTATGAAAACCAGGCAGATTCCAAAGATGAGAAGAAAGAGCTGACCAATGAACGATACATCAGAACCAGCAACATGCAGTACCAATGTAAAAAGTGCAACATCGTGTTCCCACGCATCTTTGACCTTATCACTCACCAGAAAAAGCTGTGTTATAAGGATGAAGATGAGGAAGGTAATGAGGACAACATGTGTGAGGAAGATGTAGATTATATTGAGCACGGTTCAATGAAGTTTTCCCAAGTAACTTCAGAGCCATCCAGACAGTCCCATGGAACGGCCACCAGTTCTGGCTCAAGCTCCCCTGTGATGGCCTCTCCTCGTGCCAGCATGGGGAAAACTTCCCCGAAGCCAGACATTGCCCCTGAAACTGAACCTAAGCAAACTGAGAGTGCTGCCTCACCAGTGATCAAGTCACTACCAGAACCCAGACCATCAAAGGCTTGCACACCTCAGCCACCTCCTCAGAAAGCTCCTCAACCACAAATGTCAAGACCCCATTCCCAGCCACAGGCAGCAGCGGTGCCCTCAAGTCCACTCTCCCTTGCCCTTTCCTCACTCACCAATAGCCTCCCCCACCAAATGCTTCAGTACCAGTGTGACCAGTGTAAGATTGCATTCCCCACTGTGGAGCTATGGCAGGAGCACCAGCACATGCATTTCTTGGCTGCCCAAAACCAATTCCTTCACTCCCAGTTCCTTGAAAGACCCCTTGATATGCCCTATATGATATTTGACCCCAATAACCCTCTAATGGCTAGCCAGCTGTTATCTGGAGGCCTCTCCCAAATCCCCTCGCAGGGTAGCTCTGGTTTGGCCTCTGCTGCAGGCTCTGGAGCAATGAAGAGAAAACTAGATGACAAAGACGAAAGTGCTAACGATAAAGATGGTGGAAACAGTAGTGAGGAGCAACACAGAGATAAACGTTTGAGAACCACCATCACACCAGAACAACTGGAGATTCTCTATGACAAATACCTACTTGACTCTAACCCAACAAGGAAGATGTTGGACCACATTGCACGAGAGGTTGGCTTGAAAAAGCGAGTTGTGCAAGTTTGGTTCCAAAATACTCGTGCAAGAGAGAGAAAGGGGCAGTTTAGGGCTATTGGGCATGCCCAGTCCCACAAGAAATGCCCCTTTTGCAGAGCACTGTTCAAGGCTAAATCTGCTCTAGATAGCCACATACGATCTAGACACTGGCATGAGGCTAAACAGGCAGGCTTTAGCTTGCCACCAAGCCCAATGATGAATCAAGAAAATGAAAGAGGTGAAAGCCCAAATAAGTATAATTTCTTTGATTACCCACAGCTGCCTACCAAGACTGAGCCAAATGAGTATGAGCTGCCTGCTGCATCCTCAACTCCAGTCAAACCATCTGAGGCGCAGGTAAAAAACTTCTTAAGCCCTTCATCCTTAAAAGCTGAAAACTGTGATGAAACTGAAGGGCCAAATATGAATTCAGCAGAAGCCTCATCTTATGACCTCAATAAGATGGACTTTGATGAGACATCGTCAATTAATACAGCCATTAGCGATGCTACAACTGGAGATGAGGGAAATAACAATGAAGTTGAGAGCTTCACAGCCAATGGAGGGGAGAAGCTGAGCGACAACAAGAGTGGCCTGGCGTCAAATTCTGATGCCGGCAGTGAAAGGTTCCAATTCAGCATGGTGAGCCCTGCCCTTAGCTTGTCTGGAAGAGACTGTGACTCTTACTTTAGCTCCAGAGATGATGACATGGATGACAGGAGTGAATCGTCAAGCCTAGCTGATCCCAGTTCCCCTAGTCCCTTTGGGGCAAACAACCCTTTCAAGTCTGGGAAAGGCAGCAATTCTGGGGATAGGCCAGGCCACAAACGATTCAGGACTCAGATGAGTAACCTGCAACTTAAAGTCCTCAAAGCATGTTTTAGTGACTACCGCACTCCTACAATGCAAGAGTGTGAGATGCTGGGCAATGAGATTGGACTTCCCAAGCGTGTTGTCCAGGTGTGGTTCCAGAATGCCCGTGCTAAAGAAAAGAAATTCAAGATTAACATTGGAAAGCCATTCATGATAAGTCAAGGCTCACCAGAGGGGCCCAGGCCTGAGTGTACTTTGTGCGGTGTAAAGTACACTGCCCGGATGTCCGTCCGAGACCACATCTTCTCCAAACAGCACATCGCCAAAGTGCAAGAAACCCTGGGGAACCAGGTAGATAGAGAAAAGGACTACCTAGCACCAACCACTGTCCGTCAGCTAATGGCCCAGCAAGAGCTGGACCGTATGAAGAAAGCTGGTGAGGGACTCAGCCTGCCTGGCCAGCAGCAACAGACTGCAGTGGACAACAATAATGCACTTCATGGCCTCAGCCTACCCTCAGGCTACCCAGGGTTATCTGGCCTTCCGCCAGTGCTACTTCCTGGGGTCAATGGGCCATCATCACTTCCTGTTTTCCCACCGAACACACCTGGTGAGTTAGTATGACAAACAGTGAAAAAAGTTAAATAGACTAGAAGCTTTATGAACTGAGCTTTATCATGCACTATTTTATTCTACTATACTACTGTTTATTCTGTATCACAGTGGTGTTTGTCAAAAAGTCTTATTTTTTAAAACTATTTTAAAACTAAAAATGGTGGGAATTAGTGCATGCATAATGTCATCATCAGAGATGAACTGCTAATTGATAATTCAGAGATTTTTTACAACAAATGTGTCTATATCATGGCTTTTGTTTGTGTTGTTTGTTTTTCCCCTTATTGTAGGTTTGGTATATTTATATTATAATATATTGGCAGATTGAAATTATCATAAAGCGCATGTGACAGTTTTGATCCATAACAAAATCTTAACAAGAGAGATAAAGACTCAGCCAGTGTCAAATTTATCTTGTCATACAAACTAATATCCATACTGATTTGGGGTTGAATATTTAAATATTGAATATTTCCATATTTATATACCACTGTATTTCAGCTTTAGCGTCTCCCGGTGCTGGCATGCTTGGGTTCCCTACACCAGCCACCCCCTCTCCTGCCATGTCTCTCAGCACTACCCCAACCAAGACTCTTCTGCAGACTCCTCCTCCTCCTCCTCCACCTCCTCCTCCTCCTCCTGTTCCCTCCACACCTTTGGCAGCAGTAAATCATACAGAGCAGCAAGGTAAAGAGAGAGAGAGAGACAGCAGCAAGAAGCAAGGAGATAGGCCATCTCAGATGAAGGTGAAGGACCGAGAGAACGAGAGCGGCTCGCGCCCTGAGACCCCCAGCATGGCCAAGAAAAGGGAGAAACCAAGTCCGGCTCCAGGGAAACCAAGAAGTGAGACTCAACTGGATGCCACACAGCTTCAGGCACTTCAGAATGCTCTTGCCGCAGGTGATCCCAGCTCTTTCCTGGGGGGGCAGTTCCTGCCCTACTTTTTGCCTGGATTTCCCAACTGCTTCTCCCCGCAGCTTCCTAGAGGGGTCCAACCAGGGGGCTACTTTCCACCATTGTGTGGAATGGAGAGCCTGTTTCCATATGGCCCAGCAGCAGTCCCACAAGCTGCCATGGCCGCTGGTCTCTCCCCGACCGCTCTCCTGCAGCAGTACCAGCAGTCCCTGCAGGATTCACTGCAGAAGCAACAACAGCAGCAGCAGAAACAACTTGAGCAACAGCAGAAACAACAACAGCAGCAGCAGCAGCAGCAGAAACCAACCCCTGTGAAGACACCCCAGAGCATAAAGAGCACCACCACCAACTCCTTCAAACCAAAAGAAGCTATAGATGCTAGGGATGACACCAACAAAGGCTCTTCAACAGAAAGCACAAAAGAAGAACCGAAAACAGATACCAAAAGTACCATGGATTTTCCTGACGCTTTTATTGTACCATCCGTCAAGCATGAGTTTATATGCAGGAAGTGCCAGATGATTTTTGCTGACGAAGATTCAGTGGTGCGTCATCAGAAGTCCTTCTGTTACTTCGGACATCCTTTTACTGACCCGCAAGAGACAGTGCTTCGAAAGGCAGTGAGCAACTACACTTGTGTTGCCTGCAATGTGGTTGTTAACGGGAATGAAGCACTTGGCCAACACCTTCAGTCGAGCTTGCACAAAGAGAAAACAATCAAACAAGCAATGAGAAATGCCAAAGAGCATACTAGATTATTACCTCACTCTGTCTGCTCCCCTACTCCTAACACCACATCTACCTCGCAGTCTGCAGCTTCTTCTAATAACACCTTTCCTCATCTCTCTCACTTGTCCATGAAGTCCTGGCCAAATGTCCTGTTCCAGGCCACCACAGCCCGGAAAGCTGCTTCCTCCTCCCCGTCTGCCTCTCCTCCTCCCCCCCTCTCCTCACCTTCAACGGTTACCTCAACTTCCTGCAGCACCTCAGGGGTTCCAACCTCACTACCCACCGAGAGTTGTTCAGATGAGTCTGACAATGAGCTAAGCCAGAAGCTGGATGACTTAGATAACGCGTTGGAAGTCAAGGCTAAGTCGGCCTCTGGCCTCGACGCGAGCTTCAGTAGTATCAGAATGGATATGTTCAGTGTGTAGGAGTGACAAAAGGATCCCTTGCTTAAAGAAAAAAATAAGACTTTTTAAACTGCAGTTCCAAAGTTTCTCTTAACCCAAAAAATTACAGTACCAAATGATTGACTCAGGATTGTTTTTCCCATATTGATATGCTGGCAAGATATTGATTGATTTTTGTTATGGACAGAACTGTTGCAGATGCTTGACTGAGCTTATATTGTATACAAAAACATGGAGTAGGAAAAAATCCCACAGGCTCCCTTGGGGGGCTTGTTTCAAGCCAAAAACTCTCACGATAGCAAATTGCACCTCAGCTGGATTGTTTTCCAAATGCTAGCATGTACTGTATGGGATGACGATCCAGAACCCTCAAAGAGAATCTCTCTTAGTTTAGATAGGTGTAATTCAGTAGCTTTAAATTCTCAGGTCAGAACATAACATTTCTCATTTGTTAAAGCAGCAACAAGCCTGGGTACACTTGGCTTATAACCAAAACATGTCAAGCTTTATCGGACGCATTTCCTTGATGTGTATAGAGTACCAAGAGACAATATTACTGTTACAGTGGACGATGTGCATATCCTTTTAGTTTTGCCCTACAAAGACAGTATGGTTTTGCCACTGAGGGAATTTAGAATGGTGAAGTAAATGTGTATGATGCCCCTGTGTTTGCCAGTTTGTATTACAACAAGCTGTATCTATTTCCCACCCCATTTTTTCTTGTAGTATATACTAATCTGTGCCAACTCTTACCCTTTCACTTTTACCTCTGCTCACACCCTTTTTCTGAAGAGGTAATAACTCTAGTTTTGATAGACTCTCGGATTATGTGAATATAACATTTTTCATTTGTGAATTGCTGTACTGTTACGGTACCTGCTTGTGTCTGGACTATAGTGCACTTATTTTGTTTTTATTTGTCTTTTTATTATTTGATTAGGCCATATGTTAATTTAATAGATTTTTTTCTGTTTGTATGTATGTATGTTTGTGTTTTAATTATTATTTGTGTCTATTGCAGCAGCATATTGGTCCATATTTGTTACAGGATTGATGCCTAACAATCTAGAGACCTATTTAACAATTGGTGCATCCATGAAAGCAGTACTGTATACTTGAAACTGTTAAGGTACAAGTTGGTCACAATGTTAAAAAAGGTATGATCATTTGCTATACATTTGCAAATATGCTGCTTTAAAAGGGGGACAACAGCATTTTTGTTGTATATTAAAAGCATTTTCATGTACTTGTAGGACTTAAAACAGTGTTACACCTATACACAGCCATTTAGTGCATAGGTTGACGTCCTCCCATCAATTCTCTGGGCACTTCTGATGATCTACAGTTAAAGTCAACATTTTAATTTTTCCACATTTAGTGATTTCAACATTGCAAAGTATTACCTTACAAAGTTTTGCTGCTACTGTGTGTAATGTTATTTTGCTTGCCATAAATTCTCTCAACTTTCTACCAGACATAATACTGATCCATTAATTGCTTTGCTTTGCTATTTTTTTTTTTTTAAATTTTGTTATTTTGCTGTGGAACTAAGAATGTGAAAGCTGTCAAAGGGTGTTCAATTTTTTACGAATCACTTTCTAGTTTGGTAATTGAAACCAATGTGATTCATTCCAAAGTAACAGAAGGCTATTTGTATGAAAGAAAAAGGCTTGTGAACAAAGAAAGCTAAGCTGTTGTACATATTCGTAGTTGGCTGTGCATGGTACAAATTTATTAATATGAAGAAATGCAAAAATGTATTGCTTTTGGTATTTCCTATTCTGAGATGAGCAAGTAGCATGTAATGCAACTGTTTGACAGGTTAAATCAAATCATGCTTAGTTATTGTTTCAAACAATGAAATCAAGTAACATTTCCTCTTATGTTTTATTATTGTAAAGGTGTTTTTTTTTTTTTTTTCAAAGTTTTAAAGCAAAATGTCAGTTTTTAATTTTCTGCGTGAGCTTTTTAAATGTCATTATTTGGATTTTTAGTATTTTAACATTTACTTTAATCCTGAAGACACTTTTCGATTGTGTTTCATAAGAGACATCCTGGCCTCCCAAGGTGCAATTCTGCCATTGTACAAACATGAGCGACTGTCCTGATTCCAAAGGCTTTCACAACTCTGGCTTTTTGCCTTTCCCCACTCTGTGGCTCAGCATTAAAAGACTGAACTGTCAGCTAGCATCATGTGCTAAGATGTTAGCATCAGACAGGACGCTTTCCACACCAAGGACTGGTAAAAGCTAACAAACCAACAAAAAGGATGGTCCAACAATATAACTGTACATAGATATTGCAACTGCACAGCAGCCAAAAAGAAAAAAAAAAGAACTTTTTAAAAAAAAAAAAAAAATGGATGGATTGTGTCATGTTTATGGGGACAGCCTTCAAAAGGTTGAAATTGGAATTGTTCTTCTGGATGTCAAAGGGATTTTCATGGCGCAATCATATCCTACACAATATGTACTCTTCAACATCTGGGTTACATAGGAAATGCACCCTGAGGTTTTAATAAGAAGAAGCCCCTATGGCTAAAACTTTAAATAAACTAAACCAAAAATGTTATTGATGTTTTATATATAGAGAGTAGTCGCATTAGTTTTTGTTACTGTACTGTTTGAGGTCTCAACTGTACCGTATCACGGTAATAACATGGTTTTGAAACCTTTTTTTTATTTTGTCACAGACCTGTTGTCATAGTTGAAATGACGTTTATTGTAGATGGTATTTGAACAACTTCTGGAAATAGTTCATCAAGTATGTTTGTTGCTCATTGTTGTGATACATTAAAAACTGTATCTGCAAACCAGTTTGGTCTCATCAAATATTTTTTTGTCATGTTCACTCTTTTAGTTCCAACCACATATTTATATTATTATGAAGTTTTACTGGCTTGTCATTTAAGTATACGATCCACAGCTTTTTGCATTTAACTCAGTTGTACACAAAATATACTCCCATGTTGTCAACAAGCATTTTTAATACAATGCTTAAAATATGTGATATATTTAATTTATATTGTCATTTTATATGGCAAAGCTATATTGTGGTTTGATTAGCAAATGTTTAAATATTTTGGCAGTGATGTAGAACGTATGCGTTTTTACCCAGTACAATGTAATTGACAGCCTTATTAATGCTGCTGAAATTGCCAATGCAGCTCTAGATAAGTATTTTAGACAGGAGTGGGTGACTTACCATACATTTAGCATTTAGTTTTTTATATTACACTTTCAATTAAGGCACATCCAAAACTGTTCAAGTATACCTATGTCATATTGTTGACACAATATTATTGTGTCAACATATTATTGTGTTGACATAATAATTATAATTCCAGTCACCGACAGGCCAAAATTCTAAATCATATAATGGGTATTTCCTATCATTATGCTATTTGTGGTAATCTGACTCTAAGCAGATGCAGGGGATTATGTTTGAAAGTGTCTGTTAATCTGGATCTGATCAGGTGCAGCTCTAGACCCCTCCTATTAACGAGGACAAGTCCACAATAATATATCACAGCCATGGATAAACAGATGTACGGCCACAACAGACAGCAAAGAGCCTAAAATAAGTAATGTTGATTCTGTCATTGCAGGTGTGTAAGGCCCATGCTGATGTGTAGAACAAAGGGTGCACCATTGGAAAATGAGCCACAGCACCAGACAGATAAATGAGAAAATGTCTTTTATGCTGCGGACTGTATACCGCTTTTAAAATTCTATTAAGAAGCAAAATGCACGCTGGTGTGAGACAGAAGGGTGACATTTTAGATCTAAGGTCAACAGATGCTGTCACATTAAAAATTGCACCTCAGGAACACCTCAACACAATACATCACACCCTGCCAGCGAGACGTGTCAGACACCAGTGTCAGGGTCACGGAGAAAGCCGACATTCACAAGTCGTTAAATCCACCTAATGAAATTTCACAAGGGCAGCAAAAAATGGAGGGGAAGATGAGGATCTTTTCACTCCCTCAGAATCGGTTGTGGCCTTTATTGTTTCGCTTAACACACTTCAGTGTGCAGCGAAACAGCCGCGACATGTAAAAGCCTCAAAAACAGCTTTTTTCTCCCCCTTTCTGACTTCAACCCTCGCCCTTGACGAATGTGCTCGGCTCACAGGGTGCAACTGTTCTGCTGAATGGCCCTTTCCTGTTGCTCACCCCTAAAGCGCAGGCGGTTGCCGAGGTAGGGCTCCCCCCGCCATATTATGGGATTGAATTGCGTTTGACCTTTGTGGAGAACAATGGCTGAAGGCCTTTCATTTTTCTGGCCTTCTCAGCGCCTGGAAGAAGGACCTCTTTACTTTGTGTTTTTCACTGTGGTCTGCCAGTAATTCACAAGCAGGATGACAGCGTGATCTATGCTCAGTGAATGTGTGTGCATGTGTGTTTGTGTACATTTTCCCAAGTGTATTGTTTGCCAATTATTGCCCATATCTACTGAAATGACTCTTTATAGGCCAAACAAAATATAAAACCTTAAAAAAAAACAACATTTTGATGTGACCGTATTTCGTGGCCACCCAATTCTGCTACCTAACTGCACTGTCCTTGAATAAAAAGGCCCGCTGAAGAGAAGAGTGGTTCATAGCAGTTCAGACACAGCTTTGCTAAAGAGGCCGCAGCAGTGAGCGGTCTTGCCCTGAATACACGATAAAAGGTTTACTGTAAATTCTAAATGCCGTTTTCTGCAACCCATACATCACTCATGACCATTAGGTTCCACCCTCACTGCACAGTGCACCCTTCCAGCCACAGCTTTCCAGATGATACAGTATGGAGGCTGCAGTTCAGGCAGATCTGCCTTTGAATAGCCTGCAGCCAATGGATTTTCTCTGGATAATACAATGTTTGGGACAGAGAGGCAGGGATTAGTCCAGACGGATACATCCACCACCCCCCACATGCCCAATCTAATTAGACTGGAATCAGTTTAAGATGAAAGCAAGCCCTAGCATCACCGCACTAAATACTGGAATTAGTATTCCCCGCATGGGAATTTAATGACGGAGACTGAAAATCCAATCACATTCACTCCCAGTTTAGCCCCTCATGCATTGGGCCTGGACAATGACGAAACGAAAGAACAACAACAATGATTTGTCTGTCAATAGATATTGACCAGCATCACATCTGAGGCCACTTGCGTATTGGCGTTACTATGTTGTCATCGTTTAACGAGGATAAACAGCTCATAATCAGATATTTAGACAGTCTGTTTCTGATGTAAACCTTTGTCACATTCTGACTCTTCCGGGGGCCGTAACAGAAATGAATCACAACAGGAAAAGGAAGAAAGACGCTCATAGTTTTTTGTGTTCCTTGTGTTTACAAGTACGTATTCTATGGAATACAATTCATAAGTGAATGTGCCAATACACCCATGTCCCAGGCCTCAGTATTGTGTTTTTAAGAGTTACCTTATTTGTGGTAAAAGGAGGACTTTGCTTGTCCTCGCTCATTTGTTCTTCTTACTTAGAAAGCTGCATCTGCACATGAAATCCTTTAACAGGCATTGGTGAGGTTAGTTATTAATCAGCTCCTTACATCAAAGTCCTGATTGCTGCATCAGAATTGAAACTGTCAAATTATTGCTATCAGGCAGACAGCATCAGATCCTTTTTAGTTTTCTATTATCTTACAGACTTTGAGCCCACATTCGCTGATAAAACAGAACACGTTCCGCAGCACGAATCCATATAAAACATCCTCACAGTCTCTTGACTTTATCTTGCCCTTATTATTATTATTTCCCCACCTAAGTATATGCAGTCAAGGGAACTCTATTTTAAAACCGCTAAAATGCGAGCCATATTTCAGCGTCAGGTTGGTGATTAACGGCACAGACCTGAAATAACTCCGGCACCTGGGTTCCACCACACATCCCCTACACCTGCGCTTCATCCACCAAAGCATTACACCTGAGAAATCAGGAAGCCATTGTCCCCCGTGCACAAATACTCAACATGAAATCTTATTATTTATTGCTGGCTGTATTTGGAGGCAAAACAGAACCTGTTGTTTTTCGGCTAACAGGTGTAATGAAACTCTCCAACTCGTCCAACAACTGATTCTGCAAAACTTTGCTACTTTCTAACCCCCAGGAGGAAATTGAGTGTGCTTTTTTAGCAAATGAGGAGATAAATATTGTTTGCGCAGTTGGCAGCACTGCATCAGTGGGGAAAAGGACACAGCATTAGGCAACAAAAGGCACAATTCTTGTAGCGATGCATCCTTTAAGGTGGGAAATAAACATAAACAGCATTTTCTCTGAATAACCCAGGTGTCAACAAAGGCCACAAAAAAGTAACATATGAAAAAGGCAATCTGTTTTTTTTCTATATATCTTTCTTTTGGCCTTCCTGCTTTTAGTGTTTACTGCTGCAATACCTCATTTCTGAGGTACAAAAGGAAAGAAAGAAGGTGAGGAAAATGGAGGGGGCAGGAGTACACCTGCCTTATTATTGCCTTGTGGATGAAGGATACAATCACTGCTGGCATTTCTACAAGACACACAGCCAACTAACACGTATTTTAAAGTGAAAGAGAAGGAGGAGGAGGTGTGATGGAGAAAGGGAGGCAGGCCCGAGAGGAAAAGAAAAAGAGACGCAGACAGACAGGCCAACGGGCTGACAGAGACTGACTGTGTGTCAGGGACAGAGAGAAAGAGAGAGAGAGAGAGAGAGAGAAAGAGAAAAGAAAGTAGGTGATATAGACAGCAAAATGAGAAAGTGATAGAAGTGAAGTAAGAGTGAGAGCAGGAGAGAAAGAAAAGGAGGGGCAAACCTGAGAGAAATCAAACATGGGCTCTGTGCAACAGAGGTACGTCGGCAAACGAGCATGTTATGGCAGCCCGCTGGGACTTCCCCGGCAGATCGTTTGTGCTGTTTCCCAATCTGTTCTGAGGAGCGGCACAGCCCCACATGGGGACGTGTGAAGGCGTCAAGATGGGATTGCTTAAGACAGATGAAACAAGGTGTTTTTTGATGCCATCTCGAGCGGACAAAAGCCTGATTTCCTGTTTTGCCTGTGACACAAAGGGTGCTGTGTAGTTTGTTGAACAGTTCAAGGCTTTTTGTTGTCAGGGCTGTAAATAACTAAACACATGAGAGGTGAAGTTACAGAGGTTCTGGATCCACACGCCAAAAACTGCAAAATATGTGTCACCCCCCCCCCCCCCCCCCCCTTTTTTTTGTTTGGCATTCATAATGCCTTAACACCTGTAACAAACAAACAATATTACAGTTATCTCATCAGTTCCTTACATATTTTCCTTCAGTGTGAAATTAACCTGTAAAGTGAATAATCTGGCACACACTCATTTAAGTCTGGACAGCCACAGCTTTCTTTACATTCACTGAACCCCTGAAACAATGCCATAGTAACAGAGATCAAAGTGTCAGGCTTTGTAATATTGCTTTACATTTTAAAGGGCGCTGAGCAGCCAGGCTAAGGTTTTTACAAGGCGTGCTGAGTCGTTGGGGAAATAAGGGCGCAATGGAGGAGGGAATGAAGGAATTTTAGGGGGTGATGGGATATGTCTCACTCTTTGTTCGCGTACGCACACACATACGCTCGCACACTGAAATCATACCATGTGCAGCGGAAGAGCGGGCGGTGAGGAAATAGAAGCTAAATATAAAGTGACACGCTGCATTCCCCAGGTCATTCACAGGCCCTGCACCAAATCACAATGCTCCACAGCTTGTCGTTTATCACGCGCACAAGCCTCTGACTCGCAGAGAAAATTATAAAGCAGCCAAATAAGCATTGCCTTGTAATTTATAGAATCACTGATGAAGGGATGAGGAGTTGCATTGACATCAAATTGGCTCCGATGCGGGGCATACTCACGGCCCTCTTTGCGTATCAACTCAACATCCTGGCAGGAACATTTGTAACAAAAAGCTTTTTTAATGTTTAAATGAAAATTTTAATGAGGCCCTGTGTTGCTTTTCCTTTCGAGTCTTTAAGAGCCCTCTAAATCATTAAAACGTGCTCTTTCTTTGATTTCAAGGTCATTTGAAGAAATAAGGCAGCCTTAAGTGGCCCTCGGACCAAAAGTGGCCTATATGCCAAAGACCGCAAATGAATGTAGCCTAATGCTTTTTAATTTGCATTCATCTTTAAAAACACAGAAGAGCCATCTCTAAGTTATAATAGGCTGAGATGGCAGTTGGAGGCCCTCTAGTCATTAGTAGCAATGCAGCTCCTCGAAAATGAAGGCCTTTCTCATCTTGTTTTAACTTAAGCCCATTACTACCAAGATACATTAGGCTGCTGTCCATCGCCTATTTGTCTGCATACAATATTTCCGTCTGGCTGTGTCTGTGCTCACATACACGCATGGATTCACCTTCCCTTTCCTCAGCCCCATGAGTGCGAACACATGCAACACAGCCATTCAGACGAACACATGCACAGAAACAAAAGACGACAGAGACGGGGACCTTAGGAGGAGACGACATGCATTGTTTGTTTAATCGCGTGTTATGAGATGACTCTGTAATTATGTTGTCATCTGCCCGCTTCAACACGGCAAAAACTGGGCCGCCACTGCATGCCTTGCTCCTCGCTCATAATTCCACACTTCAAGCTCTAACGGTCAAAAGCGTCTTTTTTTTTTTTCTTCCAGTCTTTCATCTTTATTCCTTTTTCTTTTTATTACAAACACCACTGTATGTAGACTGAGACTGTTTGTTATTTTTATTTTGGAGCAGTCACATAAAGCCTGTTTGACAGGCACTATGTGTTAACTCCTAGTGCATATGAGTGTAAGGCAACAGATGAACAGTTTTTATGTACTATATTGAACTGATGAGACAGCAAATAACAGTGTGTCCTATTAAACACAGCAAGACGGGTCTCTCTTATTTTCTCTCATTCCCCCCATCCTTCCCTTTCAATTTTGCTCCACGTTTTCTTCTCCTCTCTGTTCCATTTCCTCGCCATTCTTTTTCCTCTTCCTTTATCTGTGTATGTGTGCCTCTCTCCCTTTCCCCCCCTTTCTCTCTCTGTGTGAGGATAGGTGGTGTGTGTCTGTGAAAAAAGAAAAAAAAAACGAACATCTCCAGTGAAATTGGTTTTCGCTGGAGAAACTGATGGATCACTCTGTGTTCCTGACAGGAGTAGGGGGATTGTTTATGCCACGCGGACAAATACATGTATACACACATACGTGCACACACATATGCAGGGGCGAGAGGACAGGGGGGATTGTTTATGCCGGAGCAGAATTAATTTCTATGAGCTCTGGATTGCTGTTTATGGGAAAATACACTTTTAAGCTGTGAGAGATGTGTAATCTAGATTGTAGCATTCCCAACAATGAATTATGGTTTTGGAGGCAACAGCTGCAGCAGCCCTTCCCCTCAACCTCCATTTCCTCAGCACGCACACACACACAGAGAGAGAGGGAGAAACACACACAAACACAGATTAGTAGCAAAATGTTGCTGCTTTTAAAATCAAATGACTTCATATGGCCTGGCACGTCCACACACACACACACACACACACACACACACACACACACACACACACACACACACACACACACACACACACACACACACACACACACACACACACATCTGACTGTAAACTGGTTAATGGCAGGGACATGCATGAAACAGCTTGTCATAAAGTGTTGTTTGATGATGTTTTATATTGATGTAAATAGAAAATAAAATTTGAGTTTCTCAGAGCCAGAATGTGATTGTGATCACCTATATTTTAAATATGCACTGTTAAAAAAAAGTCCAAACAAAGGATGTATTTCCCTTACCATCCTGTGTTACAATAATCTTTTCTTTAACACCAATAACCTCTAAGTGAGAAATTATTCCATCACCACCAATCTCTCCTCCTCCTCCTCCTCCTCCTCCTCCTCCTGCTCTTCCTCCACAAACACACACGCATAGTAGTACTACACACACTCTGTGAATGATGGAGGAGAGGCTTGCTTTTGTTATTATTGCAGTATCTAAGGCAGCACTGGCAAAAGCGCGCACACAAAAAGGTTGAAATCTCGCACCAACGCTCATCAAATGCTCGCTTGGATCTATAAGACATCATTTAGATGCATTTACAAGCATTTACAAGACAAGACTTGCTGGGAAATACCTCTTCACAGCTTTGCAGTTCCCAAAATGCTCTATGCACTGCTCGTCAGCACAGATGCACACATCAAATCAATCAAATTCTTACAAATATCTCTAAAAATCAGATACGTATACAGTAATATAACATATATATATATATATATATATATATATATATATATATATATATATATATATATATATATATATATATATATATATATATATGTTTAAATGAAAACAGTTCTGCTTGTAAAGTTTAATTGTGTTTGATTTGAAACACATTCTTGTGGATCTAGTTAAAAAAACAAACAGTTTGCAGGTGTGAACAAGTGCTCAAGGATCAATGAACAGATGAATTTGTATTATATTTTTGATAGTGTATGAAGACCAGAAAAACTTTAAATCAGTTTATGACCAAATGTGCCTCCGCTGTCTTGAAGGAGTCGGTCTCATGTAAAAGACATCCATGCGTATCATGAGCGAGGGCTTGAATTAAAGACCACAATGACAAAAATTAGCCATGCTAAACATATAACTTCTGGTGCAGTCAACTTGTATTGGTGTGTGTTGGAAATCAAATTTTTATTCAGAGATTGAATTCATTCCCTGTGTCTTTTTTTTTTTGTTCACAGTTTTTATCAGCGCTCATGCAATAACTCGAGCGGAGATGGAGCAAATGTATTCCACCCATATGTATGAATGAATGAATGAATATGATTACCAAGTCTTGGACCTTCTCAAGGACAAAGTGCTGTGTTCTTTGTGTGTATGTGTATGTGTGGGTGTGGGTGTGTGTGTGTCCTGTTGACAGCCTTGTGTGTGTGTGTGTGTGTGTATTTGTATTTGTTGTAATGCATTTTAAAAGCAGTGTTCACCTCTGTCTGTGTCTTAGCGTGTAAGACGCATGTAGTTTTGATTTTCAAATTTTTGCACATATATTTTATTTTCCGTGTGTGTTTATGTGCAATTAAAGGTTCAGATAGTGTATGTGTGTCCTCTAGCACTCCATGCCGCTTGTTGTGGTGTAGTGACAATCTACTTCCTCCCACCGTGCACACCAACACACACACACACACACACACACACACACACACACACACACACACAAATACCCATCTCTCCCTGGTCTCCTCCCTCACCTCCTCGACTGTCACATTCAAATGCAGCCGTTTGCAGGTGACGTACCCAGGAAGTGCTGTCCTGTAATTGTGTCGCTCTGTCTTCCGGTGGTGAGGTAGCCGGTGGCTTGCCGCCTGCCTGCCTGCCTGCCTGCTTGCGACACACCAGAATTACCAGCTGAGGGGAGAGAGGGATGAAGGGAAGAGAGGAGGGGTACCATTAAAATGCAAAATCACCACTGCGGTGCAGTGCAGTGCCTCGCTCCCTCACTCTTTCTCCGAGGCAGCCATCTTATGATGGAACGAGTATGTGTTTGATGGTGTGTGAATGTGTGTCCGTTTGAGTCTATGTGAGTGTGTGTGTGTGCGTGCATGCATCTATATGTCTGTGTGTTTGATAGAGTGTAGAGTCAAGCTGCGGCGAGGAATGGTGAGATGGCGTGGGGTTGGCAGGCGGGTTTGCGTGCGTGAGTGTGTGTGTGTGTGTGTGTGTGTGTGTGCGTGTGTGTATGTGCGAGGCAGGGGTGATAAATCAGAGCTAGGTAAAGGCTTTTTAATGCAGCGGACCCCTCTCCCAGCCTCCATCTTCTGTCAGGGCTCAGTAAAAGATGAGAGCCCCCTGGGGAACAGCACTAGCCCGCAGCATAGCAGGACTACGCCGCAGGTCACACACACACACACACATAAACGCACATACAGGGGCCTGACGCATAGCCACTGACTAGGCCTTGTGAATGAGTGAATACATGAATAACTGAATCTATTGAATGCATGAATATATAAATAAAACTTTCCACAGGAGCCACGTTTATTGATGAACACCCTCCCTCCCCAAATAAATGTGTTTTTCAAATGATTTCCAAATGAATTCCTAAATGATTTATGGCCGGTGATATTGCATTTATATCAGAGAAAATATTTTTCGTAGCAAACAGAATGGATATTCGGTTCATTTCTGCTTGTGCTCCTAGGGTCAAGCAGCCTTTGTCGATGATGTGCCTTGAGTCTTGAAGCAGCCCCAAGTTTCAGGGGGCCGGATATGAAAAATATGTGGAATTTGCCAACATCTGACAATACTTAGTCGGCAATATATCTCCTGTCTGATAGAAAAATGTGTTCTGAATTGCAGATACACTCTCTCTTCTGGCATACCTTTTTAATTTGACTTTGAGGGAAAACACGCCGGGGCTCCCAGATAGACAAGCAGAGATATGACTGCTGAATGTTGTGTAGGCCTTTGTGGATGGGGCAGACAGGACTCCAGCAGCTTGGCGCACAAGACAAGCACAAACACTCGAGAACATAATACTTGACAACGAGCCCAGAGTGTCAGTTAGCCCTACAGAGAGAAGTCTGGCATGTTTGTGAAGAGGATGAAAACAGAGACTATGAAAATGCCAGAGAGCTGATTCCGACTTAGAATTTCAGGAAAATCTGGGGCCTCAATTTATGTGCTTTTTTTTTATAAATCTGTCTCGTTATTGAACAATCTAGCATTACTTCCCGGAGGAGGGCACTGCACATTCGCCAAACCACGGACGTCTTAATCTTGGAGAAGTGATGATTATAGAAATTGCTTTTATTTCATGGATTTAGTGGAAATGATGTAAAGAAAAAAAAAACACCAGCGTACTATAATGTGAGGCACAGACCAACAGGCAAAGGCTGGATTTTGTATATTATGCCACACTATACTTGACCCTGCTCTAAACGGGTCACTTATGGTATGCATATATATTAATTTGGTAGGCGCTACAGGAATATAAATGAATAATTTAGTTGACATGGTCCCACTCGGAACAATCCTCTTAGCCTGGCTTAACGCTCCACATATTAGGCTAAAGCACCACACATGAATTGTCTGAGAGTGAGTGAGAATCATATCTTAACCTCAACCAAAAATTAGGGAATGACATTATGAGCGGACATGGCAGCTGATAATTATTAAGAGTGCCACACAAAAGAAATTGAAGAAGCGCCATATGCAGAAAGTATACAGTATTACCCCTCGTTGCCCCTCATCAACCAGTGGTGCATTCATTATTATGCAGACTGGTGGGAACCTCAGTGATCTCCGATGTCTCCAACATTTTTTTTCTTCTTCTTTTGGTCTGGAATATGCCTTGAGAACATTGAAAAATGTTAACTGTTGCTGTGTATTTCAGACAGACACAGGAAGTTAGCATATCAATTAATTAGCTAACTGACTGATAAATTTGCACACAATTCAAAATGGCTGACTTCCTGTGGAGTTTAGGTCATGGCCCCAAGAGGCTTTTTTATAGATCTAGGTGTGATACACGTGTATCAAATTTCATACATTTAGGTGAAAGTTGCAGCAGGGGCTGCTCTTTAGGGGGCGCGAGTGAGCCATTTTGACACCCATGTGCAAGACCTATGAAATATGTACATTTTCACCGACATGAGCCAAGTTTTGTGAGCATTTGAGCAAGTTTTTCAAAAATACAATACATTTTGTGAAATAATAATAATTCTTTGCGTTTCAAAAGGGCCTTGGCAGCGGTTGGTGCTCAGGTACTGATCAGATTCTCTCCCGTTTTTAGGGTGGCATCGCTATCATCTGGAAAAAAATGCATTTCCTAGCGTTGAACACTTGGGGCGTACGTCTGTGTGGAAACAAGGCAGGAGAGTCTTTAGGAGGCAGGACTTTGCCTGTTTGGAAAGTACAGACTCCACAGTGGATGTTTAGACCTCGTGTACTACAACAGAACAACATCATAATCAAAGTTTTTTCTTCAGGTTACAGCTGCGTGCTCACTCAAGGGTATATCAGCTCAGACGACGCGCAGCTCTCCTCACGACTGTGTGTTTGTGTGTTTAGCTGGGTTCAGTTGGGTTTGTGCTGCACTCTATGTCGAGATGAGAAGGTTAATGTGCATGTTTGTGTGTGTTTATCATTCTTTCTTGTGCATGTGTGTCTCTGTGCATCTGTTGGACTGAGCAGGTTAATGCTGGTTGACACATGCGGTTCACTGATCTCCTAGAGGAGTCGAGACTCGCAGCGCAAACCTTCACACACAGGTATCCATGGCAACCACAAAAATTATATTTCTTCCTTCTCCGGCAAGCTGGAGATTCCAAGATGCTGAAATGCACAAATACGTTGTCATTACCCAGCAGCCTCATACTTAACAGGGTTAGGCTGTTTTTGCCTGCTGTTCTCATTGTTCAGTGTGTTGCCTACACATGTAATTTAGAAATTCCTCTTGTTAGCTTTCGCAGGCAGAAACTCCATATTATCTTTACATGCAGGATTCTTTCTCGGCCCACGTGAGTATGCTTTATCAAAAAATCTTTCCATCCATGGCTATTATTATGATCCTTCCATATTTTTTGTTCTCAACTTGGTTCTGAGATTCTAAACATTAGATCTTGTCAATGAATTGAAGTAACGATAGAGAGATTGGCAGGACATTATCAAATATTCATGTCACTTTACATGTGCTCCTGCTTGTATTTGGTTGCTTGTGTGGATTGAGGGCCTTGTAGTAGCATTGATTGACAGATGATGGGGAATAAAGCTCTGTTCTACACCACTATCTTCCTCTGTTGTAGCTGACAACTTCTGGTTGATTGCACAATGATCAGAGGCCTCCCCCCCACCACCACCAATAGCAGTACATATTTATGGAAATGAGTCTATAGCCTGAGCTCCAACAATATAAAACAAAATATCTGTTTGCTGTGTTGTTGGTACAAGAAGAGCTAGACAATAAGAGACAGAAAAACAAATATGTCACTATTTATTGCAGTGTGACTTTGCATATAATCTGCATAAACTGGAGACAAAGTAAATGTGTGAACATTCTGCTATATATCTTATAAAAACTTTAGTAATCTTAAAGTGTAACTTGGTATATTTTGCCAGGTTTTAATGAGTAATATATTCCACACAGGACAGAAAACCTACTAACATTCTGTAACATATTTTGTCTTCAGTGAGAAAGGGTACAATCTCATTCAGTCTCGAGTCAAATGACTCTGCTACAATAGTCGACAATGATGGAGCCATGACAACCCGATGGACACGCACATTTTCTGGTCTGATGCTATGACGCACATTAAGGCTCTGGATGTTGGCTTGTAAATAATTTTCCATTTGTCTCTCTTCAAGTAGTGCTCGGACATCATTCAGTCTGTGTTCAGTCTGAAAGACAGACTTAAGTGAAAGATATATATACATATATATATATGTATATATATATATATATATATATATATATATATATGTGAGAGCACTTCAGTTGGTAGCCATAAAAATGGGTCACAATGTACTCCTTTTGGGCGAGTGTGCACTGCTGATCTACAGTATGACCACGAAGAGTGCTGATGTGATTTTGCCACTGACAAATCAGATTGTTATTGTAAGTGTCTAACAGCATTATGGACAGAGAAACAGAATGTTTGTCTTTAGCTTTCGCTTGATCGGATCTGTTTGTTATCATGTCAAACCAAGTCTCACTAAAGAAAAATCTCTCATTCTGAAGTCTCGCGAAAATTAGGTTGTTGCAGTCAGAGAAAGGAGTACTGGAAAAAGTTACAGAAAGTGTAGCTTAGCTTTATCTAAAAGATAAAAAAAACACAAAGTTTCCATACACTACCCTTGTTGGATAGGGACACGCTGAAGTTTTGGCTAGTTGTGTATTGAAGGCGCATAATGGTCCTGAAGGATTACATAGTAACCTATTTTGTGGCTGTGGCTGTTGCTGCAGTACTCTGGCTCAATGTTGGACTAATTTCAAAAATTGCTTACTTAGATGCATAAAACATGGGAAAATTTGGTCCAGATAACAACTGAAAATACCCTGTAATGCAACTTAAAATTGTCTGTTGGAATGATTTTACTTTAAATGTAATTTCCCAGCTTGCACATCACACATCAAATACCTTTCTCTAACAATCCTGCCCATGACTATATTGTACCAATAGGTGTATTAGTGCCGGAGCCAAGCGCATGCCTCTCTTTTTCATCTCTTTGAGGGGAAATAGGAGTAAGCACATTGCGTCCTGCACCACATTCCTGAACAAGCAGAGATTCAATCACATTTGCAGAAGTTATCAAAACTTTAAAGAGCTCAGCTGGCGCCTTAAGCCACAGGAAATTCACTGGGACATCTGGAGGGATGTGTGCAGATTATTGCTCATTTAGTCTGTTCTAGACATCAGTAGGAAGAGGACTGAGATGGCTAAACACACGCACAGACTAAAGGATGCACACGCACACACACAAACGGGCTTGGCTTTGGCAGATCTTACCCCGGGCGCAGCACAACACACCTGTGTATAATCCCCCATGATGCCCTCTGGTCGTTTGTCCAATCCCCTCACTGCTCCTGTCCTTGCTCATCCAATCGGAGGACAGGTCAGGTAAAGTTTGCTCCCATCTCTTTAGCCCCGTGTTAGAGTAAGAGGATGTGAAATATAAAATAAGTTGAAAAAACACACTGCTGGTTTGTGTCTGGTGTTTTGATCTGATGCGGTTGAATACCTCACTTGTCCAGTCATTTTACATTGTTATTTTTAATGTTCTGTGAATTAGATTCTAGAAAAGCTGTGTTCCATGATGTGTGAAGGCAAAAAAAGAAGTGATGTTTAGATCAGACCTATTTATGCAATAAAAAATCTGTTAGAATATTTCATTTTTAAGCGAATTAACTATATTGTATTTTATCCATCGAATATTAGTGGAGGTGGATAAATAAATAGACACATTTGCCAGTACAAGATGTATAATACTGTGTTTATACAGGTCTCCCCTCTACCTTCGTGACTGTATGCATGCTGTCAGAGATATCTTTGGTTCTGATGTGGAGTAGGAGGATGCAGCCTACATTTAAACTTTTTAAAGTTATACAGTAGCATCACCTCTATCGACGTGCATCATAAGATACAGCCCTTTTTTATCGTATTTTCTTGATCTCTGAATTTGCTCTTCCAAACTACACATATTGAGGTGAACATATAGATCCTATATAGATCTCAAATTATCCTGGGTCTCGAGAACAAAAAGGGAAAGGCCAAATTCTATATATTCCCAAACCAGCACAGCTCCATCTTTCTCAACGTGTGAAATGCAACCAGACAAAACCTCAACGTCCACGATAAAAGCTCAGGAAATTACTTCCTTATTTTAGATGTGATTGATTGTTCCCCTGACCTGTTAGACTGAAGAGGTGGTTAAGAAGAGGAGGCAGACTAAGATAATTGGGCCCGGTGGTATCCAAAGCCCGGCAGGTGTTGAAAGAACTCTCATAACACAGGTACCTGCAGCGGCTGCAGCCCTGAACTCGAGCACACCTAGGATTTCACTACCTTGGAGGAATTTTGGTGTTTTATGTTTGGCATGTCTTTTATTGAATAGATGAAATATGAGAGACACTTGTAACTCCTATTGACATATTGGACATGCCACAAGAAAAAAACAAACATACAGGTGTCAAAAATCCTTGGAGGTGTCAACAAATAAATGTTGCATTTTTTGTTTCATCTTTTCTTGGCATGAAAATAATGTCATTCGCTCTTTGAAAGTGATGTCAGTTGTTGGAAATATCTCCCCATTACAAGAGGGATGTAATTCCCTTACCTGGTGAAAAGTAGGTAAGAGCTTGAACACCATGAGCGAACGGATCCGAGCTGGAATTGTGTTGAAGTGAGAAAAGCACAGGTGTTTTTACTCTTTAATTTCATTAGTGATGCATAGGGCTTTCTGAGTCCTTCTAGCCATTTCAAATGAAGAGGTAAAAGCCAGGCATAAGCTTAAATGATAACATTCTTTCTCAGAGAAAAATATGCATGTACGAATCAGAGCTATTGTACTATCCTTATTATTATCTGCAAGCCAAGGGCTCTGTTCCAATTAAAGAATACCACAGATGGACCATTCAACAAGCATGCACACAAACGAACCTACAATAGGTACAGTAAAGTACCCAGTATTACAGAGCCCAGAGAAGAGCTTTTTACTTTAAAAACTATTTAATCAGGAAAATCAACGCCTAACATCAAAGAAATGGAGATGAGGGACAGGCGGATAAAGAGGCTCATCAAAGAAGGAGATCTAGTTAGGGATTCAACGCCCTAATTCCCTTTCTCTTAAAACCTTCGTCAGAGGGGGCACAGGGCCAATTTGCTCCCTAAATGGCTGCGTGTGAATGTGCAGATTGCTTTGCATAGCCGCTGGGAATCTGGGCTTCTTCCTCTTTTTCTTCTCCACGCGGAGCCTGTGAATTAGAAAAGATCCAAAGACAGATAGGCTTAACGGAGCCCCAGCTACCTTCCTTAAGTCCAGAGCCCTGTTCCAACTTCCAACTAATTCAATCCATGGCCTAACTCAATTAATAGACTTTAATGCACTGTTTCTTCTTTATCTTTTCTCTTTCCTGAGGATTGGGGACTTCACTTAGAGTTGTAGAGTAATATCTGCAAAAAGGTTTGGATTGTAAGTCTGTCTGAATGTTAAGACAATGACATGTCCCAGCGGCATTACGGCTGATCATATATGCATCCCTAATCTTTAACATCTCCTTAATCTTGCTTTCTGGGACTTGCCGTACATTAATGTAATGTAGTGCATAAAATATTGACAAATGGTCTTCCCTGTCTCGGGCTTTACATGCGTTGCTATAGGATTCATTAGTCAAAATGTCCTTGATGTGAGAGAGGACCCCAGAGTGTGTCAGAACCAATCATCATCTAGGATTGTAACTCCCACTTCAAGGTGTACATTTTCTTTTAATCCAACGAGGGGCTATTTCAATACTTTTATATGAGCTTTAAACCATACAATTCATTAATTTTGGCCTTGCATTACCACCAAGGACGTGTACTCCTCCACATACACTCTACAGACCTGCGGAAGTTCGAGGAGAAATAAAGATCACATCGGTCAGTTACATAAATAATTTAAGATCAGCCAGTACGCTGGCCCGCTATTCTTCAGGGCATTCATGCACCTCATGAGGACAAATATTTCATGCTTTATCCTCTCTCCTCACTAGAAACATTAACCTCATCTGAGTGCAAATGTGTGTACGTCTTCCTGAGCCGCTAGATCTGAGGCCAGCTCCCCGCAATAGGCTTTCTATCACGCCTGCAGTTCCGATTGATCGTCTCGGCAATCAGCAATTAAGCCCTAGTGATCAGAGCTGGAGAGGGGAGGAAGGGGGAGGGAAGGAGAGGTGGGAGGTAGCCCCCCCCCCACCACCACCAACACCACCACCCCGCCCTCACTCCTCTCTTGTCAGCCCAGGAAAGGCTTCACTCAGCTGGGGTGCGTTTGGCCCGGGGCTGGGCTCACTGGTGGAGGTTAACTCCAGCATAAATAAGCATCTTTGGACTCATTACAGGGATTAGAGAGTAATTCGCCTGCGAGGAAGGAGACGACTGCCAGGGTTTTGGTACAGTTTACTACAGTCTTATAGGGGCGAGGGCCCTAGAGATTACAGAGGGAGAGAGATGGAAAGGCAGCAAAAGAGAGAAAGGCCAAGGGAAAAGAGAGGCTGGCTGTCAAGTGTGTGTGTGTGAGTCAATCCAAGCCCCCGGCTGCCCCCTTGATCTTGAGCATGTTGGGGTGCTGTGAAAACGGATAATGGGAGTTAGAACGACCGGGCCTGTCTAGAGAGAAGTGTGCTGATTGTTATAACTTTCCCTCATCTCTCTCTCCTCCACTTAACTAAATAAACACCCAAGAGGTAGCACTCTATCAATTTTAATGATGTTGAAATACAATTTAGGCACAAAATACACAACAAATGCTAATTTGGCCATGATGAGAGGCATCAGAAATTCCTCCCATTATTTATTCAGCTGACTTTCTGCATTTTTCATCAGAACAAATATTCCCATTTCAACAAACACACACACACACACACACATACACACGCATACACATGTGCTAACACGCAGCCAATTTGGAGCATAAATCAACACGTTCACTCATCAAATATATGCTCTGTGTGGTTCTCCGAGTCTGTCCAGTGCACCAAAGACAAATAGTTCTGTCCAAAGTCCAGCCGGAGAAACGGAGAGGGGGCAGAGGATTGTCAATATATGCACACATACATTAAACATAGCAGGACGATGTGTACAGAAAAGACACAGACATCATAAAGACTGAAGTCCAGTCAGAAACTCATACATGACTGCCATGTGACTCGTCCAGAACAGAGGGCTGCTCCCGAAACGGCACCCCTTTCTTTACATTTCATTATATTGCTGTCAATCTAAGTGTCTTTACATAATAAAGTTGAATTATTAACTATATCTCATCAAAATGTGATGAACTTTAAGACACATTTACATCATCGTACAAATAATACACAAAGTCCCTGCAATTTCAAAACAAACTCAGTCATGACAGCTCTTTTACATCATCATCACCTGCCAATCATCTCCACCTCCATCCTGACCAGCTTGGGCTCTCCTGCCTCCACACCACATTTGGGACAGGTGAGGTAAGCGTCTGCAATGCTGTGGCTTTTGATGCAGTAGTAGCAGAAAACATGCTGGCAGCCCACTGTATGAGGCATGGTCGGCCACTCTCCGCACAGTCCGCACTCTTTGAACACCCCTTGTCCTTCCGTTGCTCCCTCCCTATCAGTTTCCTTTTGCCCAAAAACAATCAAAGACACTCTTGCCTTCAGTTTCCTTGTATTGATCAGTGGTAACAGGAAGATGAGGAACTCAGCAAAGCCGTGCCAAAGCAACTCGCGGTTCATGTACTGGTAGGTTACGTCCCGGACCACGTTTGGCTTGCTGAAAACTGCCCGAGCTCCCACGATCCTTTCTGCCAGGACAGGATGGTGACCTTTTCTTAGGAACACAAGGAAGTTGATGAGACTAGTGAGCTGGGCAATACTAGAAATGAGGTTCAGGCATTTGCGGAGACCCTGTTGGAGTAAACCACCTTCAGACATGGGCCCTCCTGTGCTCAAACCTAAGCACAGCAGCAGGCTGTGGGAGCGTTCCTGAAGCCAGCGTGGACCTGCGGTGAGCAGCACCAGACTCAACTTCTGCCTGCGGGAGAGATGTCTGAAACGTGGAGACGAGGAGAGGGTGTTGTGGTAGCGCAGGCTCAGTAAAGACTGGCCTACTGTGGCATTGCTAGAATACAGTGTGAACCTCCACAGGAGCAGCTGGAGCAGTGCCCTCAATTCAGGCTCCAGAGGGGTGAGCAGGCCCGGGCGGTAGTTCTGGAAGCACTGGGAGAACTGGGTCCAAAGCAGCTGCTCAAGGGCTGAATCCAGCTCGAGGGCATCCAGCTGGCTGATGCGCAATACCGGCGTCTGCGGGTCAACATCAGTTTCTGGACCTCCAGCTGTCCTTTTTTCATTGTGCTTGCTCTCCGGATCTGTTAGAAAAATAAACAACAATGATGTACATGTTAATCATGTTTTCAAGGATTTTCTTGAGTGGATTTTGTTGTTGACACACCATCGACAAAGGCAATGAGATTGAGATCTTTATCAGCTGGGTCTTATTTTCATTTAGTTTAGGGCCATCATTCTTAGATGTCATGATCTGACTTTCTGCTAATGTGTCTTACTGGATGAAAAAAGCATCCACATACTCAAATCTGTGTAAATTCTTTTGGATTTTAACAAGGTTTTTGACCTTTTTCAAGGTATGAACAGCTAACGAGTGAATGCAGCAGTACAAAAGATTCAAAGAACATCACTTGATTGGTATTATGCTGCAGTCAAGGGCTCCTCGGATGGTCCCACTTCCCGAGTTCAGAAGTCGTTTTTTCCGACCTTGGTTAGTTCATGTGCGTCAAGTTGGAATGTGGGAGAAACATGGACGCCAAAAAGAAGTTGTTTTGCATTTAATGGCTTAGAACATTTAAACAACACATTGACAGCTGTTTCCAGTATTTGAGTGACAAGAAAGAGCAAAAGGAAACAGATCATGTAAGCCATGTAATTTATTTCACAAACATGCAGGTTAGCATCAACCCAATGTTTACTTTTGTCCGCCGTGTTTCACATGAATTTTCCCAGTGGGAAATGTGTTTTCCTTCAGATTATTCCGACACCACATGAATGCACTATTAACACAGAACACACAAGTGTGGCTAAACATCGATATTGTAGTCCTGGTTAAGGTGGACTACAAATTAAAGACACAGTGTCGATAGAGACAGTCAGGAAACACAAAGCACCTCAAATACACAAAATTCACAATATACACAACAAGATATGACATACAAAAATAGAAGTAAATGCGACGTTACCATAAAGCTACAACCATTATAAAGCATAGAGTATATAAAATCTGTTATAGTTTATTCATAACCGAGCGCTCTTCAAAATTAAAAGTAAAAAGTAAAACACTACCCATGATGATGGCCAAACACAAAAAATATGATCCTGGTTGTTATAAAAAGCCCTGATTTTTTCCTAAAACTTCCAGTGATCAAGTACATACATGTCTCAGGACTTTCCATTATTAAAAACCTTATTAACATATCAGCAACCCCATACTTGATTTATTAAAGTCATGAACAAAATATACACAGTGGCACAACTATTAAAAGGACAGCGAGGTTGTATGGAGGAATGAGGCCCCGGAGGTGAGGCCCATCCTGTTAGGAAGGTTATTTTTTCTTTATACATAGGAGCGGAAATCACTTTTCACATGTAAAACCCGTCCTTAATGCAACCTTTGAGCTGCGCTATGCAGAAGAGCAGGGGGTCTTAGACTGCTCTCTCCAGTGTATAAACACACACAATCCAGCACACACTCATAGACACACACACACACACACACACACACACACACACAGAGGAGGCGAAGCCCAGGGGCTCTTGGTGCCTGCTCCCTCTGGAGATAGGGGTGTGTGTACAAATCACATCACTAGGGATTAGGCTAACGGCACAGTCTCTGGTACACCGTAAACATCTGCCAAATGTGGAACAATTTTCCTTCCCCTAGAGTCGACTCCATATGGGATCTTGCCATTGTGACGTCTGGGCTATTTTGCGCCGCATACGTTTCCAAACTGCTCAGAGTTCCCCCCCAGTTTTATCTGCCCTTTCCTCAAATGAAACGCTTAAGAAGTGGGAGACTAACTAACGCAAGGAGAGACAGAGCAAGAGGCCCAGAGAGAGAGAGAGACAGAGAGGCCTTTTTTTGACAGTGGCTTTTGTGTCTCGCTGAACAGGATTTGTCACGAGGCTTTAAAAGAGATTTCAGCCGGGTAAATATGGCAGTTTTGACAGAAAGAGAGAGAGAGATGATGGTCACTTTAGACGTTTCTCGAGGAGGTAAAAAAAACCTAATATGCGGTGGCAATGCTCGGGTTTACTGTGGCGCACAGGACCATCTGTGTATTCATGATGTTTCAATAGAGCCAGGATACACCGTCCAACTAAGTTAGAATTAGCAAATGAATGAAAAAAGAGTGAATTCACGCTGAAGTAAGCAGGTGTGACAAATTCATTGAGCTGCATTTGAAATGCTGCCATGTTTAGTGACTAGAACCTCGCCTGTGATGGAAGTAGAGTTTGGATTAAAAAAGAAATAGAGGTGGTGTGAATGTGTATGGTAACCAATAAACAGGCTCCATTTGTTTAGCTTAATCTGAAAGTTTTCCCTTGATGGGAAAAAATGTGCAGATTATGTTTCCGCGTGTGTGTGTGTATGTGTGTAACTATGTATTTTTGTCAAGGGGAGACTTGATCTATGCAGAGCTCTAATATAGAGTTAAATTAATCTATCAGTCTATAGTTCCAAACACACTCACACACTCACACACAAACACACACACACAAACACACACAGCCAGGTGGTGGAAATCCCCATCATAGCAGCAGCCCTCTCGGGAGAGCGAACCCGGCCGGGTCCAATATTCTTTTCAAAGCCTTTTATCGAGCAGTTTACAAGTTATGAATGAATATGTTTTATTTGGGGAAACACGGTATTGACAGCCACCTATCAATAGTAATGTGACTATTGTCAAGGGTCTGTCAATATTAATGTAATTATGATGTAGAGGGATCAGAGGGATGCCGGAGTCGGGGGCCAAGTAACATCTCCTGCCCACTGCCATATCAATAGCTGGGATTGCTATTGACAGCTTCCCTTCAGACTTGCAGCACTTGCCAAATATATAACAAGCAGACACTTCAGTCAATGCTGGGCTGCCTATAAAAATTAAGCATTTGAATTTACAGGGCTTTTGCCGCGGACAGCTGGAAATCCATGTTCCTTATGTAATAGTCAAAAGTCACAGTCAATGCCAGTGTTTACAGAGTACTGGTGCGGTGTGTGTGTTAGAGGACGGACACGACAGCATTTGCACACAAAAAGCATACACGGACACAAGCAGACAGACTCTCTTCACTCTGATGTATTCACTCGCACGCACACACACACACACACACACACACACACACACACACACACACCTGATGAGATATATTGACTTGATGATTCTCTCGTGGGTCAGCCAACCAAGCGACCCGGAGACAAAGTGCCCTCTCTTGGAGAGTCAGCGGCTGACAAACGACAGAGTCAGAAGGGGGGTTAAATCAACAGAAAATTACCTGAAAAGTCTGGGGTTCTGCTTTTCTACAGAAGCTGTATAAAATAAAGAAACATTTTCCTGGGAATATTAAAGGGTATTTTGATTCAGGTCAGATGAGATTTTTTTTTTTCCTCCCCTTGTTCCCTTAGCTTGTGCATCTTGTTCAGACAAAGATAGTGCACTGACTCAAGGCTGACTGCCATAGCTTACAGACAACAACAACAACAATATCCAATCTAACAGGGAACACACTGCAACGTAGCTTCAAGGCAAAGGGGGCCATGACCAGTGTGAGGAAGGGAGAGGCGAGGCAACAAAAGCGTACAGAGCATCAGACTGAAGCCTCGCAGCTGCACCGGGTCCTCTGAAAACTAGACAACGGGGCTGTAATGACAGCTACCCGACAGAAAGACGGATAGACAAAGAGACAGACAAAAAAAGACAGACACGTCAGACAACACGTCATGAAAACCCCAAATGGGGAGCTCTGAGCTACTGTCTACTGATACAGTGAGGGGAAAAAACCGGGGGCAAAGATAGCTAAAGAGAAAAAACGAGGGAGGGGGAAACAGATAAGCACAAACCTCTCCCTAGGAGCTGACCTTGAGACTGACGGTCACAATGAAGGAGGAGGGAACATTCCTGGAGCGTACACGACTCAGCCCTACTGAGGTGTGGGCATCCGGGGAATAGCCTATAGACAGAGGGAGGCTGCACTTTTCTACTTGACCTTGGCTTTGGTGTCTTGGGAGGGGATGAGGGCTGTTTAGGGAAAGGGGGACTAAAGACTGAGGGATGCTGGGAAGGTGGAATATCTCTCGGGGATTGCGTTTTTCTGCAGCGGACAAGTGCTCTGAAGCCGCACACGAGGACATCATTCCATGCCAGTTGGAAAGTGTCTGTCCAAAAGTCTCGATTTAGCTCCTGGCGTGGTGTAGTGCTCAAATTCCTGTGCACTTAGCTATGGTTGTTAGCATAATATATTTGCTGAAATAATGCATAAACGTTCACTTGGCTTTCTATGATGCTTGTAGCGAGAAATAGGCTATGCATTGGCAAAGCATGCTGGATTACAACTTTACATTTTTTTCTTCCGCTCATGTAAATTAATTTGTGTAAAAGCTCTGGTGAATAAAACCTATTTCTCTGAGCACTCCCGTCTCGCTCCCCCCACACCCCCCCTCTCCCGCTCCCTCACTTTATTGCCCTTCTTTCGCCAGGAACGAGTGCGGGCCTATTAGCCATGGCCTGCTAATGTCCTCACTATGAAAACGGATGAGAATGTCAGATTTAGAACTTTTAAGAGAGTGATGTCATACAGCAGACCACAGGCATTACGGGGACGCTAAGATTATCCAGGCGGTAACCAGACTAATTGTTATGAGTCTGTTTCATGAAAAATGAATGTGTGCAAATGCACAGAGGGGTCTTCAGGCTGTGTGTGTGTGTGTGTCACACACTAATGCTTTATCAAGGCTCTCCTCTTTCTCTAATCACCCAAGACTCCTCCGAGCCACGGGGTGAGGGCCAAGTTAATGTCTGAACACAAAAAAAAAACACACATCAGTTAGAACAGTCCGACGCACAAAAAATGTGCTCTGCTTAATCTGGTTTGCTCTGAAGGTAAATTATTTAAGAGAATTAATTGATTTCATGAGTTCGGAGATTCAGTATGCTAAGGCTGTATGAGTAATAAGTACAGGGGTTTGCAAAAAAACAACTTAAAAAGTGATGAAACATTTAGAGGGCAGAGAGGCACAATGAATGCGGAAGAAAAAGCGGAACAGCTAATAAAAGGGAGAAGTGAGGATGTGTCTTTCTTAGGGAGTCAATGAGAGATCAGTGGAGCCTCACCTCATGCAAACAGAATGTGTTATGCTGAGGAATATTTGATCAGCACATATCTTAGCTTCCCTTTGTGCATGAAAAACACGAGCGTGATAAAAGATAAAACATTTTGTCTGTTTATCCGTGCAACAATTAAAATGCCTGTGGGAGTGGAAACAAATTAAGTGAGAATGTGAAGGCAACTGCAGGATGAGAGAGTTCACTATAACAGCCCACTGTAACGATGCTACTGTTAGGATTCATCTTCATTGTGCATCTGTGAATCAATTTGGAGAATTGGATTGTTGCTGTTGCAAGATGGACCCCTAATGACATGTTATACTTTCATCTCAATTTTAAAATGTAATGCCTTGATTTCCCACAAAAATAAAGAAAAAAGTGGCTTCTGGCAATGTATAGCCTTTTAATTTAGCACGCTGGATATTTAGAGAATATCTTACACGGGTATCTGTAATAAGAGCTAGTTTTATGCCTGGCAATTTCCATCAATCTATGTAAAGCTGCTCAGTATGGATTCTACATTCTAAAATGCCTAATAATTCCTGATTAAAGCTTCTAAAATTAAAACGGTTGAAATTAAAACCCCGAGACACAGAAAAAAATAACTGTTAGTGGTCCTTTTCTTCATATATACCACGATTTATGTGAAATACCATGTTTTTTGTTCTGTTAAATGACTAAAACTATAAAGCTAATCCATCTAGGGTGGAAGTCTTTCCAAATATGAGCACAGATAACCCTACTGCCTTTATCACTCGCCTTCATCTGGAAACTGTGCGACCCCGTGACCCCAGAGTGAGATCATAGCCCAATTTAACTCCAGTGACTCCCTTAAAAACACACTCATTACACTAAGTGTTTAGCTCCAGAGGCACGCGCCTATACTTCAATCTCATGCAATCAGCCGCTCCGCATTCACCTCATAATGACATTGTCTCTTAATTTTTTAGCCCATGCCCATCAGTCTTCAACAACAACAAAACCCAAATCTGCTCCATTTTGATAATAAGGCAAGAGCATTATGTGATAATCACAGAGGGGATTAGGTTTTTGGCAGAGTGTGCGAGAGCAGTGCAGTCAAAGCCACTGGAAAAGAGAGATATAACCAAGACACAGATAAGAGTAGAGGAGTGATGATTGGGATGAGAGAAATGAAGTGAGTAGTCTCTTGAAAATCAATAAGATCAACTTTGCCTTGAATCTCAATGTGGAAGGGTTTGATCTCTGGCACTGATTATTTAGGGGAATAATGGAATTATGTGCGGAGCAGTATAACATACTTTTGAAGGAACACACTCTCACAAGGTTACCATCAAAAGTTGCACTTGGTAAATATACCTGGAGGTGACTCGTGATGAATATTAATCCACAACAGTTAGTCATTTGAACCGTCTGCACTATACACAATAATAGACAACAGCGATCGATTTTATTTTAGGCTTAATGCCAACATGCAGAAAACAAGGAGAGAAATGGTGTTTTTACAGACAACACTGACACTAAACAGCTACAAGAAGGCGAAAACAGTGCTCTTTACACGGTTAAAATAAGCCCACGAGTCGTATTTAGGCTTCGTGTGAAAATACCAGCATATGAGAGCGTACACCGCAGGCTTGAACCTTCGCTAAACAACACAACGAAGACATATTTACCCATTTATTGTCAGGGGAAAGGTGAACTCAGTAGCTCATTCCTCCCTGGTACGACGAAAACAATGTGCATTTCCGGGTTGTGAAAACGCAGCCCGCCTCTTTAAGAAAACTCACCAATGGGGTGCATCAACGTCAAGATTACGACGCCGATTGTCAAAATTAGCCAATCGGATCACGCAGCGCCAACGCAGCGGCAAACTGTAGGGGGAAGCGTCGGTCTGTCTGGAAATACTTCATTCACAGCATGATTCACAGTCCTCCGTTGTAGTAACGGCCCATAGCGACCAAGTTGTTGGTGAAGCCACGGTAATTCACTCAAAATAACACAAACAATGTCTATCATTCACCCAAAATGCCATGCATTTACCTTTTTCAGGTCGCTCTGCAGTTGTCTGACAATATAAACTATGAAGACTTTAACTAGAGTGACACGCTGTGATTATGAGTTAGCTAGTTAGCTTCCTCCAGCCTACAGTTTGTTTTAAAAGGCAGTGCGGGTATTTTATTTGACAAGTGCTGAAAACTTCCTCAGCCATGAGCCAACAGCCATCGACAACAGAGTCAGGAGAGAGCTCGAAGCTGCCTGGTGAGGGAAGTGACACTTTGGACTCTCTCTCAGGAGAAACAGAGATGAAAGTTCCTGTCCGCTGCCCCGGGACTGAGACGAACAACATTAAACAGCTCATAAACGAGGTGAAAGGACTTCACGAGCAGAGGTTGAGATGCCTGGAGCTGGACGCCAATGTGACCCGAGAGGAGCTGCTGCAGGTGAGTTGCACTTTGTTCAGATGTTATCAGGTGTTTGAGTACCAACGGTAGCGTGGCCGAGCGGTCTAAGGCGCTGGATTTAGGCTCCAGTCTCTCTGGAGGCGTGGGTTCGAATCCCACCGCTGCCATTTAGGAAAGTGAACTATTAGTACAGACATGAGGTCAACTCTCTACTATAGTGTTGAGGAACTGTGGGCTGTTTTGTAAATGTCTATCAATCCCAAACAGTTCTCCCTAGATATGTTCACATCAGAGACCAGTTAATCTGTAACCTAATCCTACTCAGATGACTTTCCTTATGCCTGTGTCCATAAAGGTCAAGACATAGTGGAGTGTAGGGCTGCAAGTATCAATTGTTTTCATTGTCGATTAAGCCTTGGATTATTTTCTCAATTAAAAGTTTAGTTCTTTGGTCTATAAAATGTCAGAAAATTGTATTTTATTTTCCTGATTACTCGGTTAGTTGTTGGTCTTTAAATTGTTAGAAAAGGATGAAAAATGTCAATAAGCGTTTCCCAGATCCCAAGATGACATCCTCAAATGTTTTGCTATGTCCACAGCTGAAAGATATTCACTTTACTGTCATAGAGGAGTAAATTACTCAAACCGATCAATCGTACGTCAGAATAGTTTGTTTCAGATGTTAAATATTGACCCCGTAGTGATACTAAGTATGTCACCTAGTGATAGTATGTTGTAGTGACTAAATTAATGCTGCAATCAAACAATTCCTCATTTTACAGGCCACACTCTGTAGCACCCAAGGGTCTGGACCCTGGATTGTATTCATGGGTCCACACACTAGCTTAAATTATGTTTTTAAATAAAAGCATTATTGAGAAACCCAAAGTCTCTACAAGATTTGTAGTTTTCTGCCAACATCCATTGTCATTAGGTTATCATCCATCCGATACAAATCAAAGAGCATCCTGTCCAGCGTGACTGGGGCATCAGAAGATGACCTCCGTCCTGTCAGACAAATGACAGGAGGAAGCGCAGGGGTGCTTTCATAAAGCCGCAGCACTTGTAACAGGTGGCCAATTGCATTATGTTTCCATCTGAGCGGCAGAGATCAGGAACACAGATCCACACTCATATTTAAAAAAGAGAGGTTTCTAATCATCAGGATTGTCATGTGACATCATTTAGGTACAAAATGTAGCCTGTGTGAGCTGGGTTGTGCATCAAAGCAAATGTAACAAGGTTTCGGAGATGGGTTTCGGTCAGCCGGCCCCAGTCGCGGGCCTCCTTAACAAGGTTACGTGTTTAGAACCCAGGAGCTCCCAAGTCCTAAAGGTTGATGTGGACAGTTAATCACAAACCTTGTCCATTGAAAATACAGCGCCCATTCATCCATGAACCCATTGTAGGTTTATGATGTTTTCTGACATGTTAAAACACTTGGACAAACTCCCAGTTAAAGAATTCAAATCAAGTATACACAATGATATTTTTCTTATGTTCTAAAGCTGGAAAACAGCAAACCAACATGCTATTGAGTTTTGAATAATGGGTGCATTTTCAGTTCCACACCTTAAAAAACACAATGTCAACCTCAGGATGTTATCTAAGATACTGTCACATCCACCATCTTTGTAAAGTTACTCTCCCTGAAGCGATACATCAGTGTTATATTATGCGTCAGGGGACGGTATAAACCGTGTGTTGACTTTTTTGGCTGTAGGGGACAGACGTTTATGAACACAGATGTACAGGTGCTTCTTAAGGCAACAGAATTCTGATTTTCAGTGGCACTCCCTTTGATCAGAGCTGCAATCACTGTATATGTAGGCTATCTGGCTACCTGTACAATCCTGAAAAGGAACAAGTGTACGAGCAGTGCTGAGATAAAAGACTTGCCCGAAAGAATACACTGAAGAACTGTGAAGATTTTATTCACACTGATTTAGACACAGAATTTGACAGAAATAAGCCTTGTGTCTACATAGAAAAAGTCCTAGATCTTTTACTTCTACTCATGAAGAAGGGAGCAAAAACAAAAGTGTTGTGTTTATATTTTTGTTTGGCGTATTAAGTCAGTTGTAGAGCATGTTTTGGTGACCTATTTTCTTTGTAAACCATAAAATGTGAACTTAGAAATGCATTTCTTCCAGACACAAAACAGCAACAGGGAACAACATGTTTCTTAGCCCTAACCCTTGACCGACTGACTGCTCATAAAGTATTCCTTTCTAATAATACAGTTCAGAGGTCATCTACTGTGAATCCTAGGTGGGCTGCTGTATGAAAGCCAAGAGTATCTGACCTCTTTGTCTGGCAGGGCTGGTTTTAGAGGTTTTGGAAAGTAAAACAATGTTTTACATTTCAAAACCAATCCAATACCCCTTGTGAACGTGTGGCTTTGTGATGAAAGTAGGGCAATTATTTAGACAGGAAATTCAGTCCTAAAAGTTCTACAAGCCTATGGTTATAATGCATGTGTTAGCAAACTAAATGTATGCAGAGTGATGGAACATGTGCACATATAACCACAAGAAGCAACAGAGCTGCTGTAAATCTGATGTAAAGGCATCATCAGCTTTAATGATATCATCTTAGGATATTACATATCTCAGCTTCCCTTATACACAAATATATAAAACATACGTTTTCAGATTATGTTATCCTGGCTGTCTGGGGAGCTCTCATGTTTCCCTTGTGAGATCATCATTTGAGGCTTTAGCTAGTCCCTGTTTTTGTGATTATTCAGTTGTGTGTCAAAGTGACATCTGACATCACTTTGACGTTTGATGATTTTCGGGGAAATTATGTATCTCGCTTCTGTAATCTGTCAATTTAAAAAAAAACACTGATTTGCCAAGAGGGAGTACTACATTTATAGGTCAGTGAAGATGACATACTGTCTTTGCAACTCTGTCCCTTAGGAGCTGTGTTCATATTGCAACTAATTTGAAATAGCGATTTATGTTCATTGGCAACTGTTGGGCCCCAATGTAGGAGATAGTGTGATGTTTTTACAGCACAGTGAAAAGTTGCTGAGTGGAAATTGGGGCTGCAACTTCTGATTATTTTCATTATCAATTTTTGTATTATTTTCATAATTAATCGATTAAATTATATAAAATATATTATCATGTAAAACATGGTCATCACAATTACTCGTCCGTAGACTGGCATTTGTGTACCTTCACATGCTATAATCCAAGATATTGTTTTGTACCCAGGAGAACTCATGATAGGCACCTTGGTTTGTTATGCCCCAGCCAAACATTGTCGAATAAAATTTGATCGCTATTTATTATGAATATTTTTCTTATCTCCATTTAAACCTCCTGTGATCCTAACTATGACCACATCCACTCTTTACCTTTGCTCTCCTACCAGTCTTTTTGATCCACCACCTTTCCCAGTGACCAGAATTCTTAGTTCTTTCAGCTAAAAAATTAGAGTTAAATCTTAAATATCAATACAAGGGATACAGAAATTAACATATTGTGCATTACTATGCGACACAATTTTTAAATGGTGGTTAAGTCTACTGTAAGACCGGATTTGCTTTCTATGTAACTCAAATTGTACATGATTTTTGAATCACAAATTACATGTTTACCACTCTCTGTAGTTTTAAACAGGAATCTGAATTTTAGTTTGCCGTTTTTGACTCAATAAAGTAGAGCTTGGCTCTACTGTCGCCTTGTTAAAACACAGCAAATAAACCACCGTTTGATCCTGATGTGCTGTTATTCTTGCAGAAGAAAGTGAATTTCCTGTGGTCTTATGTGGATGACCTCGCAGACCAGAACCAGGTGCTGGTTCAGACAATTGAGGATCTGCAGAAGGAAGTTGACAACAAGGTTTCCGATTGGGGAATGAAGCTACCAACCTCTGATCGCAGCTTGCAAGTAAGATTTTACAAACTTTTTAGAGCATTTTGGTCTGATGAAGTAGTTGGCCCAGATATAGTATCATTGTTTCATTTCCGTTAGTCATTGGTGTCTTTAGGAGAACCTTAGGTAGTACCATCTCTATGACAAAAAGTTTCAAGCATAGATATTAATACCACTTTCACACGGGCAAAAAACCCCACTAGCAGCTATTTACATCTGGCTTTTTTGGAGAAAAGTAAATTACCCTTTTTTTAGCGTGTAACCCATATTAAAAAATACCTGAATATACATGCTAATTTTGATACATTGAACTGTGTTGCACAGTATAACCACAGAGGCAAGGACATGTCATTGTACATGCAGATAACATAAACTGGAAAACTTCTTCAGGGGCTGATAAAGCACAAGTTTGTAAATGTAGTTCTTAATATAAGAAGTTTTGAAGCATGGGATCTACAACCTGAAGATAGCCACGACTCCCCTTGTGTTTGCACACACAATGGAATTTTGGTTATTAACCCAACAACAAATACATGTACTTCCTTTCTTATTACCCGTTTAACAAGGGACATTACTTGGTATTCTGCAATAAATCGAGCAGCACATGTCAATAGAATAAAATGTGTACTCAGGAACACCATCCACACACAAATATCAAGCATGCACAAACACAATAGAATATATTTAAAAAAAGAGAAAACAAGAGAAAGACAGAATAACAGCTCATGGCTTTCTTTTCTATTCTGTGCTACCATCGTCTCCGAGATCCTTTGTTTGTGTACACTACTCGAGGCCAAGGCCTCTTCGACTACAGAATCCAATCAGCAAAGATCACACTGAATGTGGTTCACAGTTAAGTCCATGAGAAGCCCTCATTGTTTAGAATGAATAATATCATCATTTAGAATAATGGGTATATAGAAAAGCAATTATGATGAGAATGAAGTCGTTTTAAGCATAATGGCAAATATTCTTCGTTGAGACTTGGTGTTAAGGATGCAGTGAACTCTTAAGGATTAGCAGCATGCATAGAGTCAAGCAGAGAAAGGTCCACTGCTATCATCTTTTAAGTTTGTGGCCCCAACCATTGACTGGAGGAAATCACAAATTGTTTTTAATTCCTAGCAGAATGGAGGTGGAGAGCTCTCTGCAAAAATGCCCGTCTGATGTGTTTTTCCCCCCCCCTTTTTTTTCAAGATTGTATCAATGCACGGCAGGACTGTAAAGACATCGCCACTTGGTGTGGTGACCTTAAGGTATTGTTCCATTTCAGTTATGGCCAAGCCTCCAACAATATTCGTGCTTCTGAGTGGATTTTAGACACAGAAAAGTAATTACAGCCTATTTTACGTCAAAGTACTTATCTGCTATTATGGAGAAGGCCAGAGGGTTAGCTTTGTGTGTGCTGTACTCTGGTCACAAAGGTTAATGTAATACAATGTTTTGCATTTCTCTACATTCAAAGCCGTCCATTTTTACTTTCCTCAATTTAAAACTTCAATTTCCTTCAATGGCATCGCTTTAGCAACAAAAAATACCAGCATCTATGCACTTTGTCCTCCACAGGGCTTTCTCAGATGCCTTTACTGAATAGACTGTACAGTACATGTTTCTTGCAAACTATAGCACTATACATGGACTTAGGTTACAGATGTGTTATTAAGAAATTTAAGGCACTTTCACAATTTATGTAGTTCTGTCTTGCAGATTAAAAAATTACAGCTAAAGCGGAAAAGGTGACGATTAAAATTGTGAAGCTAATTAAAAGACATTCTGACACCAGGAGTCCTTCAGTTCATACAGTTGCACAATTTATTTCTTGTTTGTGACAACAGCTTCCTTTAGCAGCCAAAGGGAACACAGCGCAAGGGAACATAATAGTTTGGTGTCCTGCTATCGACCCGTGTTCTGAGCTTTTGAATCTCCATTTTCACCCGTCTTAAATGCTGCTCTCGCTGTCTGTTTATGTTACTTTGTATGTTTTCAGGGTCTAGATTGGTAAACAAATACAAACAAATGGACTGCCTCACTCAACAGTCTATTAGGATAGTCAGGGGACAACAGTGTGTTTCTGCTCTGATGTCCATAATGTGAAATCCAATCAAATGAAGAGCATTTAGAGCTACTTATGGACCGTTCCACCATGTAAACGATGCAATGAGCTCTGTAATAGGAGCTTGGCTAACGTCTGATTGAATCGTAGTGTATGGTCTTGTTGATGCACAATAGGGTTGAACTGTAATGGACACTAAACAGAGTTTGTTTTGTGGTCATAATATCATGAAATCCAAGGCTTGTTTTCTCTATTCTAGACTGCTGCAATTAGCCTGTTGTCCATTTATTATCCATGGCTAGACGGATATAGCATCATCTTGTTTCCCACATGCAATACAAAACTGAACTAAACATTAAACTGAGAATAACACTGAACATCTTTTGAAGCTGTTTTTGTATGTAACTTGTAGCAACAGGCATCTCTAGTAACAGTGTTCATTGACACAGGTTGTCATGGATTTTGAATGATGTGGATGTATAGTTAGTTGTCCTTGTGACAGCTGGACTCAGAGAATCTGTTTTAGTGTCAGGATGTACACTTCCAGTCCCTGTGGTGCTCTAGCCAGTATCAATTTCTACAGTTAACTAGCTTTCCAGCTAAGTAGTTAAAAATAATGGAAAATGCTGAACTTTCTTTGTGTCATTCGGTTACAATAAAAAAAGCATTATTATGAGTGCCAAGGAGTTTTTGGGAAACTTTCTCATAGTCATTTCCTTCACTCCTCTGTGTTATTCTCTCTTTGGACAGTCATTTTGGCAGCTTAGGGATTAATAATCATATAATGCAATAAAACTGGAACTTTACTGATCTCTGTAGAAATGTTTTTTCCACTTGTGCTATTCCAGGCAGGTCAAAGGCAGAAGGGCAGCTACAGAGCAGCTTTTGCAGCTGGCAGGGATTCAGTGTCTTGCTTGAAGACACTTTTGCTGGCCAGATGGTTACAAACTTTGGGTTTAAAGGAGAATTGGAGTGGAAGCTCAGCCTAAATTTTCAACATGGTTAGTTGAACTCTTTTGTATAGAGCTACAGTTTGTCTAGAGTCTCTCCAAGAGTTCTCAACAATTATTGAAAGAATTTGCTTAAAAAAATCCATGTTCCCTGGTATAAATTCTTGCATTTGTCAAAATCGTATCAAAAGGTCACAAATCCAAATTTCTTTAATCCATAATTAGATATCTGGAACCCCTGCCCCTCCCTCAATAACAATCAACTTTATTCTTTGAAAAGGGAAGTGAACACATAAATAGATTTCATGGATTTTATATAATTTTATATGTTTTCCACGTTGTCAGCCAGTCAGTTGGCTCTCATAATTTAGTTTCTCTCAATTACTTCTTCAAGACTTGAATCAACAGAGGACAGCCCTGGAGCAAAGAGTGTGTGATCTGTTCTCTTAGAAGATAGATCTAAGGTCAGACTCTGTTATAGAATTCATCCAGCATACTGGACAAGTTTTTTTCTTTCTGTTCTGTTATTTATTGGTTCTTTGTGTCTCTGTTCAAGTATGATGTTTTTTCGTCCTTCAGTACGCATTTGCAATTTTGCACAGTTTTTTTGTGTGTGTGTGTACATTGTGTGTGTGTGTGTGTGTGTGTGTGTGCCGTTGTCTGTTGGGTAGATTTTTAATTCCCAGAGTTTAGCCCCTGGCCTGCAGGGCAGTATGGGGGACTGTGAAGGCCTGAGGGGGATCAGTGTAGATCAGAACAGATCAGTAGGGATCATTTGGGATCACTGGTCCTCTCTTTGATCCACTCATCCTGCCATTCCACCATTCCCAAGCAATTCTCAAATTATTACCATACCAGGCATAGTCCAAACACCCACATGTTAGTAAACACATTTTTGAGACTCCGTGTCTGCACTGGAGATGTGTGGTATTCTGTTGTGCTGCGGCTTCAATTGGAAGCATTCCATTTGCTACGCTTATTAGCTTGCTTTGTTTATAAAATAGAGGGTTAACAAAGGAGACCCAATTTCTTTTGTCTTATTTGTATCGGAGAAGAAACAAATAGGTTATAACAAGTGTCGGCTACAAATTTGCTAACTGAATGCCGGGAACATCTCCAGCTGTGATGAGAGTCTCCAATTTTTTTGTGTGTGATTTATAAAGTGACTATTTATGACATTCCCCATAAACGACAGAACAGGGGCTATTAAAATCTGAAGGCTCAGGAACCAAAAGACAAAATTGGTCTCATGACTTAATCCATGCTAATGAGAACATCATTTTTCCTGTCATGTGGAGCACCCTCCATAGCAGCACTCAGCAGACCCATTTAGCTTCACCGAGTTCAAAACAGTACATAAAAGAAAAACTCTGCTCAGCTGTTGGATGAAAACGTCTTGATCTCCAAAAGAGGAACTGTTGGAAATAAAACAGACCTCTTCTTAGAATGACCTCACCTTTTAAATTCATGCAGATTCTCAACCACACATACTGTGATCTGTGGCATTAAAGAGGCAATATGTAGGATATGGCCAGAATTTTTGTTTAAAGTGTTTTAAAAAATGAACATTATCAATAGAATGTGAAAACAAAGCAGTACTGATGTCATGCTAAAGACGTTTATGTATTGTGTTGGATGTCTATAGAAGTTAACATCTAACCGGCTAGCCCTGGCCCGTCTTGTCCCACAGTACGACTTTGTACCTTAAGAGGCAATAGCCAATAGTTTCAGCTGGGAATATGCAAACGGAGAGTTCTCTATGTTTCACACGCTCATTTTTCTTTAGAAAAGAAATATTTTACACCATCTGAACTCAAAACCCTAACCCTTTCCAAAATCGCCAACACTGGTTTAGTTCAAATAAGTTACCAATTTTACTAAGTGAAATCTGAAACTATTCGGGGTCTCCAATGCCCGACTCTCTCGCTTCTCTGCCGCTTCATGCCTCTCCTGTTCTCTTGTCCCTGCCTATTGTGTCTTTCCTCGAGGCTGCTATATAGGCTTGGCTCGATATTAGCTATTATCAAATATCGCAATATTTGCCATCATAATCTTGATTTTAATATATAACTGTTATTTCTCACCTTGCTGGCCCTCTGGAGTTTAGAGGGAAGGGAACCAGTGAAAGACTAGCTGCACATAATATTGTCGGCTAAGTAGAGAAGTGAACAACATATCAACCTCTCAGTCCTTCACAATATTGATAATAACCTCTATTGTGGTATTTGGGTGAGAAAATATCGTGATATAAAAGTTTGGATATCGCCCAAGCCTACTGTAAATCACCTCTGTACTGTATCATCTGGCTTCACAGGTCTCAGAGGCAGTGCCCAGTCCGTTGTCCTGCCATATTCGCCCGAAGGCTTCTCAGCCCATGGTGACTTCCCCCGGTGATCTGAGATCACACTAACTGAGCAAACTTGCTAACAGCTGCTAGTCACTACAGCAAAGATTATAGAGAGCAGCAGTTAACACTTGTTCCCCCCTATAAGTTTGGTGGCTATATCTTCAAAGTTACACCTTTGAGATAAGCTTTAATGTGTTTCCACGTCACATCTATCTTTCCAGGAATTCTGTTAAGATTGATCCTAAAAGCATTATTGGTGTATTGTAATTGCTAGAACTGATTAGGAACAGAATTAGACTGGCTAGCCTTTATAGCATTTATGCTTTTGCAGCGGTTGCTCCAAACCTGGCTGACCCTGTGTAGTAGAGAGTGCTAAGCCCAAGTCGATGAGAGAAGGTGGAAACTCAATTCAGGTCTGCAATAAAAACAGTCTCTGAACTGTGTGACCTTTATCACCCCCCCTCTCGCTCCCCCATCTCTCTCTCACACACACACACATATACATTTGTGTGTGTAGAAGCTGCTTGTAGGGAAAGCGGGAGTGAGAGTGAGAAGGACAGAGCAGGGGAGGTCAGGGGGTTGCGATGGTTGACTATGCTAATGCTGTTGTTAATGACTTTGCTGTGAGTGATAATTGATCGTCTTCATTACCATATTAACTTCACTGCCCCCACCCTCCCAAGACCCCCCCAACCACCAGTCTCTTTCCATGCAGTAATGAATGCCCCCGTTTGATCCTTCAAATAATGAACTAATTAGCTTAATTAAAATCAATAGAGGTGCCAATACTAGGGTTAGACATTTCAGGGATGCCGTCTCTATCTGCAGGGGAAGGAATTTCCAGAGAAGAGAGGGAGGGAGAGGAGGATGGATGGCAGGAGATAAGAGGAACAATACATAAACAACAGGAAGGGTGGAAAAAGGCGAGGTGCAAGGGGAAGAAAAGCAAGAAAAAGAGACAGAAGACAAGGAAGCAGTTATTTGTAAAGATGGAACAAGATGGACAAAAATGGGGTGAGATTGGTATGTAGAAATGGACAAAGGGGAAGTAAGTGGGATGATGGCAGTTGCACGTTTAAAGATAGTTAAAACTAAGAGGAAAAATGTAAAAATGAGTGGACAAGAGCAAAGACAAGAAAGCACAAGAGAAAGAGACAGAAAATATCAGGGGGAAGGAGGGAGCCAAAGAGAGGGGACGCTAAACGAGAGAGAGAGAGGGCGAAAGAGGTTCCTAATGCTGATTTATGAGTGCTTGACGGTCGTTAGCTGGAATAAATGGCTTGTAGGAGTGGCTGCAGCATTACTCCCTGTACAGGATACTAAGTGCATTGTAAGGTCAGCCATAAGGCCAAACTTACATATGTAGTGCTCTGCCCTTGTAAACCTTTGTTAATATATCAGCCACAGGATGGGACTGTAACTAGTCCGTCTGATACACCGGGAGGACTGTGGCTCTCTAACCTGTATGGTAATTGTTTTATTTACCTTTCATTTAACACAGAAGTTTGGTGGACAGAACATTTATACTTAAGGACACACACATTAAAAGCACCTACTGTGTCTGAATGTGATGTGGTACAACATAGTTTTGAATCAGTCAGTAAAATGTGTGGTGAGTAGAAAAATAAACGCATTGGACTGAGTTTTCTCAGGTTTCTGTGTGTAAAGTTTTTTTATCTGATGACTGATTTGAAAAAAACAAAACAGACATGGTGTGCAAAGGCCTTTAGTCAAGCTTAATTGCCTTGTTCAGTCATTGTAAAACACAACAAATTTGACAGAAACAACATAAAACTCACCAAAACCACTTGGTCTGTCTTTTCACTGTCCTGTTCTGGTTGGACCTGCTCGCTGTGTACCAAAATAAAAGCACTGTATTTGCTGAGTGTGAAAATCCCTCATCTTCCAATGGACAGGTTCATAAAAAATGTTGTGCCAATGTTTTGCATAATCTATAAAGGAGGCAGATATCTGCAATCATGAGTTTGTTACCTCCTCACTATAAGTACGATTTATATACAGTATATTTATTCTCCCAATCATTCTGCAATGAACTGGCGTGGTAGGACATTTTATATCTTAAAGCTGCTGCCAGTAGAATTTGAAACATGATGACTTTCGACCACTTGAGTCCCTTTACAATCAAGACTTGCATCACTGTTGTAAATACGACTCGTGCTCTGCAGAATGCACAGATAGGACAAATGTATTTTCAGAAGATGTTGCAAGAAACTGTCAGAATGTAGAATGAAAAATGGAATAACCTTGTGTGGGTAAATACTGTATACTGTTATTTAGGTTCATCGAGTGCATTTCGAATCCATACAGTATCTATATGTCGCAGAAAAATGCCCTGAATATAAGGCAGGGATGTGTGTGTTTTTCTTGTAGGCTATCGTCATAGTTGCATCACTTTACACTTGCATCAAGCTCACTCTGGACAAAATTAAAGCCCACATTTTTAGTACACACTCACTCTAAACATGTGCACTCTGACATAGTAGAACAAGACACTGGCGTGTTCCTTCCAGTCAACATCACTGGAGTCGCATTATCCCCCCCCCCCCCCCCCCAGCTCCAGACAAGGAATGGATGGGGAGTGGAAAAATGGAATGATTGCGTAAATGGATGGCTATTTTCAGATAGAACAGAAACGACAAAAGCGAAAGTGAGGTGGGGAAGAGGAAATAAAAGAACGGGGAAGAGATATGGAGGAGGCATGGGTGAGGGGCAAGTGGATGAGAAAGGAGGAGACAAGAGAATGTGAGGAGGTTGGAGGCTGGAAACAAAAGAGTAGAAATGCAGGGGAAAGGATGAAGAAAGTGAATGGAATCTGTGAATGATTTAATAAGTTTTGTTTCTTTTTTTCTCACAGTTAAGGTACTGCTAACATTTCTACTTTTAATCCCACCAGTCCCACTATCACTACAAGTACTGCTACTAATACAGTGCATCTGCCGCTGTCTTTTCTCCAGTGAAGACCCATAGTGAAAGGCTTTGTTTAACTATCCTCCACATCCTTGCCTCCTCTCCCGGAGACTGAGATGTGATCACTTTGGAAGTATCGGTACTGCTTGTTATAGACAGAACACCCTCTATAAGAATGTATTGCATATGCCTGTTCTGTTTGTCTTAAAGCTGAGTGAGAAAACGAAGTGATGTGATGCAACATCTGTGTAATGCGCTCTCTTTTTTCGCCCTGTTTTACTTCTTTCTCTCTAGCACTCTGCTGATTTTTGACCATTACTTAAATAGTATATTTCCTCACCACTCTTAAATGGTATAATGCACATAAACACACACACACACACACACACATACACGTGAGCCCTCCCTCTAACAAATGAGTTTACCGTGGTCATAACCTTCACAGGGCTCATTATCATAGATTGCAGGCCTTTTCATAAAGCTGAGACCACTGGTGACGGATTACTAACGGGATGGACACACACACACACACATGCACACACACTGTGATCCGTAATGAGACCTTATTCCGGACACCCACCCCCAGCTGCCTGTAAATTACACCCGCCACTCTGCCATACATACTTAATCAGCTAATGTTGTTTTATTCCTTATTATTAATTTGCTCCTGTTTCTGATTTATCTAAAGCGCTCTGCATCACACCAATATTTTGTCTCCTTTACAGTTCAGAGAGGCAGAGAGAGAGAGAGAGTAGGCCGTGTGCTTATTCATGTACTTAGGGGATTGCATCTGTAATGAATGGACTGGCTGTTTAGGCATACATAACGCAGCCTACTACTCACCTTAATAATGTAAGCAGGTCGTAACTCCTGCTAACCCAAGGGTATATAAGGCATGCATACACACACACACACACATACACACAGATATTGACGCATCCAAACTCATAGCCTACCTATATTAGCTGCTGACCTCTACGTGTGCCAGGTCTCCTCATTGTCACATTGCAGCTGCATTGGAATATGAATGTTAAGTGACTGGGGGAGAAAATCATGTGTGTCTTTATGTATGTTCTTTTAGAGACACACCACCAAGCCCACTTTATTTTGATTAACAAGAGATTTTACTAAGCATACTTTACGCTATAGAAAAGAAAAGATGGTTGAATAGATTTAATTCGCACTCTAACACATGACAAAACACTTTTTTTTGTTCAATTCATAAGGTGTCAAAATACAAATTAACTGACTTTCTTTCTTTCTTCAAGTTCTTGGATAAGATTATATAGTGGAGTCAAGAATGAGGTAGAGGTAGTAGTAGCCAGGCGGCCTGCATCAAAAATTAACCTCACAGATAGCTGATTGAATGTAATTTTTCTATTAGAGCTGCAACTATTATTTTTGATTATCAATTAAAGCTGCTGTAAGCGTTGATGTCGTTTTAGCAAACTTCCTGTCCGCTTTGCAGTTAGCAATGCCCTCCCTCCTCTCTCGACGCCGCATGAAAGCGCAGTGGTAATTGCCAGACATAGCAGCAAACAGGAGGCTCCTGCTGTCTGTGTGTCACAAGCGTCTTTATGAAGCTCTCTGTCCCGATTAGATAAAGTCATCAGGGTTACCAGAAACTTTCTTTTCTCTTTTACTGCATGAGCAAGGGGAGGAGAAACATGGGTTACCGCCACTGTTACTGTTAAAATATATAACTATTTCTCACTTATTCACTTATTCGGTTTTAATCTGCCGATTATTCTCATGATCAATCATTTAGTTTAGATAATGTCAAAACATTTTGAAAAAATGTTAATCAAAATTTCCAGGGAGCCCAAAGTGACATCTAAATTACAAGGAAAAGCAGCAAATCCTTAAATAAAGTGTGCAACATTTTTTGTTTTTTTAAAAAAAGACTGATTATCAAAATAGCATGTAATGGCAATTACATTTTTTTTTTGTGTATATTTTGTTTTTTATTTCACAGCCCTGCATCCTGCATTCACACAAACGAACAGTTGCCCACATACTTAATGCAAGCGTATGCATAATTAAAGCGCACACAAGTCCATACTTACACACATACACTCACACACAGGGCTATGTGTTGACCTGTGAGTCACTGCTGTCAGCATTGATTTCCTTTTCCCGGAGTGACCCCTGTCACCACAGCGATAGAGTGGCCGATATTTCACCAGTACTGCCGGTTCTCTCTCTTTTTCTCTCCCCCCGTTTCTCCCCCTCTCTCTGTAAGTCTGACTCTTTATCTCTCTCTGTACTTGCATTTCCCTCTTTTTCTTTGAACTCCTTGTCCACCCCTCTTTTCTTTTGTGCCCATGTGTTTATTCTCTCTTTTTAATAGTCCTGGAATGTAAAAGCTTGGCCACCGTAGCTATCTCATGAGCTAGGTTCATTTGTGTTTTTCTTTATGTCCTTTTTTTATACAGATACAGAGTGAATTGACCTCACAAACATCCTCCTCCTCAGACAAATGTTCAGTCAGAAAAAAGAGACAGGCAGACATGGTAATGGCAAGGGTTATTTGAGCCCAAGGAGCTTTATATGACAAGGAATAGTGTGTGTTTGTTCATGCAGTCTTCATCTCATTGTCCTTCCTGTGCTGCTACTGCGTCACATACTGTATATTATTTTTAAACCCAAATTATTGAGTTATTGGAGTAATCACATTTCGAACTTCATCTTTGATCATCTGTTGTCAGCTTTTTGATTAGATTTAGTCCAGTTGGCCCTGTTTGGAAAATGAGCAAAACAGAGATCAGAAACATTTTCTTTTATCAGTTTTTTTTACAGGCGCACACAGTTCTTTTTTTAATTTCTTGTCCTTTTTTTCAATGACACTGTCGTCGTTTCGCCATGGTCCTCAAGCTGCAAATTCCAAGCGATCAGTCACTGTGATCACTCACTTAACACCTCTGTTCCAGTGGACTGTCAAACTTCATCACAGTTTACAGCATTTGAGGAAATCACTTCCTACAAAATGATTTTCCTTTATTGAGCAGTGTCTAATTAATAAATAGAAGTCAAAATTGTATTGGTAGAAAATGTAACTCCCTTTAAATATGTCACAGTCAGTTCTGCATCTGAAAAGCAAGTACAGTATTGTTTTTTCCATTCAAAGGCCATATCATTTTGTAATGTATCACATGGTGGTGTCATGTCAATAACAAATTAATAATCAATAATAACAATAAGTGATCAATAATCTGACTTTTTTATCTCTCCCAGGTGCCTGAGGTTGATCTGAAGACTTTGATGCTGGATGAGCTTGTTGGACCTGGAACTCACAGGTATGTATACGTAAATTCGGCGAAGTGCCAGAAGTATCAGGTCGCCATTACTGCTGTGGTGTCTTCCCACAATATACCGCCCTGAAAAGTAAACGATTTTCTACTTTTAACTTAACTCTTTATGAGACATCTCTATACTCACTGCGCTGCATTATAGCTATGAGGCTGGTTATCCCTGACATTAACATGTGTCTTTGATGATCTCATTACAAGGGGACAGCCCGTTAGTTCACGCCTGCAATAAAGTGGTGTAGTAATGAGTCCTAAAACCTGGAAATCGGTTAGCATTTCTGCACTTCCCTCATCTCAACGTCGTTTTATTCTACGACATAAAAAACATCACTAAATGTCTCTGTAAATTGAATTATAAAGCACTCGTGTGTCTTAGAAATGGTGGTTAATAACAAGTAGCTAAATGAGATTGTGGAAGTTGTCAGGGACATTAAATGTCATCATGCCGAACACAATGACTCATATACTCACCAGTCAAAATCACAAAACATGGTGCCCACCATTTACAATTGCATCATTCTATAGACTCCTCACCACGCCCAACTCTGACTAACTTGCTTATAGCTAGTACACTATATTACACAGTACTTCACTTGAAATGTGTCAGATTTCTTCTCTATTTTTCCATCATCGATCGATTGTCGTAACCAGTGTCTAACATGTAAAATATATTGCCACCCATATACAGTCAGTAACTGTGGCCTATTGTTGTCAATCTTTGGCTGACTCCTAATCACTATCAATTACTCAGCGTCCCTCCTCATCAACATAGCAGTGAAAGTTTACTCCTCTAATAACTTCTGTATAATAACTTCATGAACCGACCACTCACACACATACACAGGTACCCCAGTGTAGAGAAAGGTAACAGAGTTGGCCTCGGGGACTCTGTCTCTCCTCAGGGAGATTGAGCTCCTCAGGGAGTCACTGCAACACCACTGTCCCCACGGCGATATGCAAATCCCTATATGATATTTCCCACCATGCAGCGCTCGAAGGCCCCTAAGACTTGTTCTGTCTTTACTTAAGACCTTTCTGGAAAAGACACATTTTTTATTGTAAGTTTCACACATTTTGACAAAACTAATGAAGACGCATTTTCTGAGTCTAAATCTTTATGCTCATACATACTGCATGTACCCGTTCCAGATTTTTGCATGGGTAGCTTGGCACCTGAACTCACTAGACCAGGAAGGGGTTTGATATGAAAATGACTTTTAGTAATATACATCCCTTGCTGAAGCGAAAGTTACCTGGTGATAGTTTTGAAAACACCTAGCTCTGGTATGTGCAGTAAGGGCCTTGAGCAGCAATGAGAGGTGAGATACATTGTGGAAGGATCAGGCCCACAGTGTTTATGTCAGTGAAAACTATTGAAAACACTGAAATCACATTAACTTAATGGCCATGCGCTTTTATATCATGTCTTTACATCAACTTTACACTGATATCTTGTGCTGACGGCATATAAAGTAATATATTTCTGTCAGATACTACCTTTTAGAAGTTGACATTGAATTTCTTTATGTGATTCCATTGAATAAATCCACTGATTTACAAACACAGGGATAATATTACAGTCAATGTTTGTTTTTTCAGAAGCTGTCACTAAGAACACATACAAATATGGTCTCAAATAACCAGTCAGTAGTTTGACAGCCCGCAGTGCAGCCAATTAAAGCACCCAGCGAGGCAGGAATCGGTGGTCTGGCACAATGTGGCACAATTGAGTGTATGGTTGTACAGGGTTTCTTTGCCATTCCTGCGAAAGGCACTGAAGGGCGTGATGGATCCTCAGTCAGCGCACTGGCTGTCAGAGGCGCGGGGATTTGCATCACACCTTGAGCGTTTTAAATGGCTGCACATATAATAATAAAAAAAATAAATGAAATGAGTAAATCAGGTCTCATGAAATGAAATGACAGGCAGGTTGAAACAGCGGGTGAGTGTGTGTGTTTCTTGCCACCAGCGTCAACATTAAACACATCAGATTGAAGCCACCCTCCAGGGTAGCATCACTCAGCCAGGTGTGTGCGTGTGTGTTTAAGTGTGTGCGTGTTCATGGTGAAACCTAAGTCTTTTATCTACTTTTCCATTTCCTCTGGTTTTTTGTTTATCTACAGATTTATTTATATATTTCTGCGGGAAACGGCACACAGAACACACACACACACACGCGCACATTGATCTATCGATGTATTGATGTGTGAGTGGGTGTCAGTTTTTTATTTTCCATCTCCCTCCAATTTTTTAATTATTTTCCCTTGGTATAATCTCCTGCAGAGTTTTTTACACTTGAGTTAACTTGAGTGCTGTTTTCCTTTGCCAAGAGCAGTCAAATGCTGAAAGTTAGTTAGGTAGAAAAAAAAGGAAAAAAAAAGAAGCTTTGACAGAATATCCTGATTCTCATTTGGGAAAGGTAGGAACTTAACTTATTTCACACTCCGGCAGTATCCCTCAGTGTAACTGCTCTAATTCAAAACTTTTCTTTGTTAACAAAAGTAATAAGATATTTAGGCTTAGGAGACTGGAGGTTCATTATTGTTACATTATTATTTTCCTCATGGCTTTGCTTGTTTTTCTATTGTCCAGCTGTTTTTCTGACAGTCTCCTGAGTCTTCCCTTTCCAATTTTCTTCTTCGCAAGGACAGTAGTAGATGCACATTGTTTCCTATCTCCGTCTCCATCTCTCTCCTCTCTCTTTTCTTTCTCTCCCTCCCTCTCTCTCCCACTTGTCTCTCAGGACGGCAGGAGGATATGTCTCTTTTTCTCCATATTGACTTTCCCAGGTCAGGCTCCTCTTCTCCTATTAGGCCAAGCTAACTGATCAATACGCGGGCCTGGTGGGCTGCTGTGTGGACATGCAGACAGGCATACACAGTGGGCCGTGCCCCGGCCAAGTGCCAGGCTCATTAACACACACGCAGCACAGGACATGTGCAGTACACATGCTCTCTCATGAGTAGATACGTATATATAACATTCATAATGATAAAACCGACTGTGGAAACATTTCCTTCAGTCTGTAGTAAAAAGTTGCAAATCTTAACACAACTAATGACTAAATCAATCAATCAATCATGCACAAATCTATGAATCTTCATCCAGTCGGTTGCTTCTCTGTCAAATATGGAGATGCAACAAACTCCTCCTCTCCTCTCAAATCTTCTCCTCTCTTCTCCTCCCCTGCTGTTTTCCCAGCTGGTGAGTTGTGACATCTGCAGTGCTGCGACATGGATAAGCAGCTGCCAGAGATGGAGGGAGGGAAGGGTGGAGGGAGGGAGGGAAGGGAGGAGGGGAAGGATGGAGAGACAATGCAGGGGAGAAGTGAAGAGGGAGGGGTGAGGGGCGCTGACAACCAGCAACAGTTAGGTGTAGAGCAGGGGGAGACAGGATTGTGTGTGCATAAATGTGTATATGTGCATGTCTACGTGTGAGAGTGTGTGTCTGCGAGTCAGTGCAGATGAGTGTGTGTGTGTGTGTGTGTGTGGCAGCGTGCCAGGCGGTGCCATCTGGCTGCTTGACAGAGCTCTTCTCATTAACAGGGAGGTTAATTGCTGTGGCAGCACCCAGGCTGTGTCAAACATCACCCTGGGGACACAGACGCAACAGACGATCTGCATGCTTGTGTATGCACACGCACAAACGTGTGTGTGTTTAAGCATAAAATGTGGCACTGGAAACCCTAAAAGTCTTTCCTTAACATTAAAACGGTTAACAGCAACCTGCAGTGTATTAGCCCTGGCATGTGAAGAGGGCAGCGCAGGGGGACCTGTGCCCTGTGTGCGTGTGTGTGTGTGTGTGCATGCGAGTGTATGCCAGGCTACATGCATGTTTATATTTGTCTTATGAATTATGTCTTGTTGCTGTAATGATGTAGAAAGAATTGGGTTTACAGAGCCAATGTCTATAGCCCTGAGGGCAAACACACATGCTACACGCTCACACACACACACACAGACATGCACGCACACACACACACAGGGCAGGGGGAAGGGGTGGCAATTTGCATGTTATTACTGCATATTCATGACTAATTTTGTTAGCCTTGCCTAATAGGCCTGAGTGACAGCTTGAGATATTGAGAACCTGCTTTAATATCACACACACTCACGGTGATACACATACACACACACACACACACACACGCACACACACTCCTCAGTCATACTCACTCACCCTGCTGCCTCTCTCTGTCCACACAGTAATCATAACAACACTTATGGCTCTAAATAGGAATTCCCTGTTCATCTGTTGGTTCGACATTGTGTCATTTGTTTTGCACAACTACTGTATCGTATGTAACAATATGCTAAACCGCATAGCCTCATTTGTTACACGCATAATCACAACCTAATGTGCACACAAATGCGCGCACGGGCACACTTTTAATGACGTGAGTATATTTGCATTTATGACTTGTTGCAGGTCAGAATGTGTCTCTGTTTATTTTCCAAAAAGAAGCAAAAAAACTATAAAATTCGGCCTGCAGTATCAAAACCAGTTTCATCCATTAATAGTGCAGGAAATGGAACATTACGTACATTTAACTATGCACATTTTCTTCTTCTATTTTTTAATATGTATTGACTGTATAATAACTTGGTGTGTTTCTGTGTTTTTAAAGAGAATACTTGGCCTAAACAAAATGATGTTCCTTATCTCGCCGCTTTCTGTAGTCCACATATGCATGTACACTCACATACACACAGCACTCTAAACCCACCTCCACCTCTACTGTGCAGGTGCAAATAGGGATGAAATTGGCTGCAGTTACTTTTCATTCAAAATCCTCTTTTCCATTTTCAACTTGTTCCCATTTCAGACCATTCGTCTCCAAAGACTCTGTCCTCATATTTGGCATAATTTAAGTGTTTTTCCACCAAACTGACAAGGAAATAAGTTTGGAAAATGCCAATAAATACACCAAGCTTTTCCTCTACATCTAAAAGGCCCCAAAATAATAAGAAAAATGACATTATAATGCAGGTTTTGTCCTTTGTAAAAGTTGAGGGTTGAAATCTGTGCGTATCTTTGAGGGAAGATTGCCTTTGTCTCCTTATTTCTATACATATAAGGGCTTCTGTTCATACTTGGGAGTACACACTGTTTTTATACATTCTTTTTTTAAAAGCATTTTCTTCGTGAAATGCTCAGCAAAGTGATAAAAAAGTGATAATTCACAACAAAGGAGCATTGTAGTTAGAGTGGAATAGAAAGTGAATTAGTAGCACAGCGGCACACACACACTCTCCCGTTCTCTTCTAGAGACAGAAGCCAACTATAATCTAAAGTCAGTTTTTTTCACACACTCCTCTGTGGCTTTTACTCCATTTGACTGAAAAGTTTTTTTTTTTTTCTCCTGAAGTGAAAGATTTAACTCTCAGCGCTCTCTATCCACTCACATGTCACTTTTGTCAAATCTTGCCTTTCCTTCCCTGCTTGGTGCGAACGTGTAGACACGCTTGATCAAATGTGAGTTTAACATTTTTAATCTGCGCAAAGTTTCATCAGAATAACTCATCTCATGAGGCTGCTGGTAAATATGAAATTGTGTGTATGTGGTATGCACATGTGTGTGTGTGCGTACGTGTCTGTGTGTTTGCGAAGACTACTGCACAGTACTGTGTGATCTGTTTTTTTCTTCCTTCTTTTTTCTCCTTCCATCTTGGGTGTGTGACAGCTGTCACTGGTGACTCAGAAAGGTGTCTGGGCAGAGTTAACATATTTTCACCGCTGGGAAACACACACACACACACACACACACACACACACACACGCACACACATACACAGACGCACATATCAGCTCCAGTTGCTGTCACCTAGCAAAAATTTCACCAGGCTCAGCATCTCTTTGCTGCTTTTGAATTAGGTTTTCTTTATGAATCATATTAAATTGTACACACACCACATGTTGTTCACATGGTGGATTGCTTATTTACTTCCTCTTTTATGTTAGAAAGCATTAAAATAAATAATTAAAGATGTTGATTAACCATCAAGGTTCATCCAAGATTCATCTTATGATGTGTAACATTTCTGCCATTTTTAATACCAGTGTAAAGACATCGCCATATGCTGCGTTAATCTTTCATGTTATTTGTCCATACACATTTACCATATTTAGATCACATGCTGGTGATTGGGCTTTCACCTCTGTAATTAAGATCACATTTAAAACATTCAATACACATACGTCTCCATATGTGTATGAAACAACAAAAACGTGCTTGTCTAGTTTTTTTCTACAGCTCTTTGTCATCTTTCATCCTTTTCATCCTTATCTGCCTTTTCATCCTTTAGTACTGGTCCCTTGGTCCAGATTGCAGCGGAGTTAGCGGACCTGAAAATCCAGCTGCAAACCAAGGACATGGTCATCTCTGATCTGGAGATGGAGCTCAGAGAGAATCTCCAGGAAAAACAAAAGGTAAACAGATCCACTCTTCCTGATTTGAGCTTATTTACAAAATATTAACTACAGAATCACACAATAAAGATGTCATCAATATATGGAAAAGAGGGAAGTGAATCTTAATATTCAAGCAGACTGTTTTCACCACAATCCTACACAATTAAGTGACTTGTTGAGGTGATTTTTTTTTTTTTTTTTTTGCAGCATGCTTGTTATTGTTTAGAAGCCTGTCTGAGAGGTGGAGAAGTCTTTTTTTTTTTTTTTTTTTTTTTTTTACGATATTGGTTTGGCAGCTGTGCTAGAAGCGCTCCATGTGCAGCCAGGTTTAACAGGAAGCCGAGGCGTGTGTGATGAATTACCAGCATATCTCAGAGCCCTGGGTAACAAACATGGCGTCGCCGGCCGGGATTAAAAGGGAGAGTTTTTTACGGCCTTCCCACACCTCCTTACAGGGTGTCACTAAATTATACCCACTGCTGTTTTACTGTCTTCTGTGGCTTACGGTTAAGACACACGTAAACACACACAGGCTTGCAGAAATGCACACGCACGCACACACACACACACATTGATTTGTGCTTGTGGTAAACCCAGGCTTGTTGGTTGTTTATGTGTGTGTTGGCTGGTTACTGTTTGTTTATGCTGCTTGTGAGTTGACTCATTTGCACTGCTGCTAATTAGTGGTTTGTGTGATTACAGAGCCTTAGAGAAACAAGTAGAGTAACTGGAGCTTGTTCCGTTAATCACATTTCGACAAATGTTGATATATTTTTTCATCCTGCTTGTGTGTTTCTGTTTAACTGGTATGCCTGCAGTGCAGATGCGCGGATAGATCTGCTGGCACAGACACACACACACGCACACACACACACGCACACACACACACACACACACACACACACACACACACACACACACACACACACACACACACACACACACACACACACATGCTGAAGATGATTGCCACAGAAATTCATCTGTATTTGTTAGTAATAGGCATGTCTCTGTATGAACTGAATAAGTTCCCAGAATTTGAAGCCCAGAAGACAAGAGGCCCAATTAAAACAACTGTATATCCTTAACAATGGAAACAATACACGCATACATTTGATTCCTTTGAATTTGCCACTGCAGAATGTTTTCATCTGTAATTATACGCGATTTACTAACAATGTTTTCAGTGTTCCCTTTATATATCCTGCAACATTATTATTGTTTTATCGTGTTATATGCTGTGCATTCCTCTGTGTGTCCTCTGTACAGTCTTACATCGCCACAAAAAAATCATGAGAATTTAAGACAAAGATTGCTGTTGTACTTGAACAGGACTGAATATAAACACTAACATAAATTAAACTAATGGTAGATGACAGACTTCTCTTTTAATATAAGTTATTAACATTTAATAGAAAAATGCAGATTAGATCATTGCATGACAAATGTGATTAAGTAATCAACAAGATTTCATCCTTTAAGAAGAATCTTTAACATTTAAACTCCACCATGGCCCAGACTGCTACACAGGTGCTGGAGAGTAGTGAGCGGCTGGTGCACCTGCAGAGCGAGCTCTCTTGTCTGCAGCGGATCCAGAAAGACAACATGAAGGAGATCGCTGAGAGAGACATCTGCATCACCAGACTGCAAGCTAACATCGAGCTGCTGCAACAGGAGGGGGCCGACACATGTGCTCAGGTGGGCAGAGACGTACAATTTAAAAACACTCCAATCCTGCATTTAAAATCCAATTTAAGTAAAAGTACAGACGTATTTTCAGCAAAATCTACTTAAAGTATGAAAAGTAAAAGTACTCATTCTTCAGTAAATTTTCACATATGACTGATTTATTAATATATAACATTCTTCACATGTTAAAACTGATGCAGGAGTGTGTAATAGGGCTGTCGTGATATCAGATTTTCACTACAAGAATGTCGAGGACAAAATAATTCACAATAACTATATTATTGTGACATCTATAGAATTTTTAAGAAAGAATGCTCGCAATCAAATCAAATCAGTGTTTTTTTTTTTTTTTTTAGTTAAGTAGTTTGTCCCAGGAGTTTCCTAACCAAGGGGTTGTGACCCCTCTAAAGGGTCATAAGATTTATGTTAGGGGGTCATGAGAAGAATAATTAGAGAGGATAGAAGCCAAAACAAAGTTCTGAAACACAAATCTGTTTGACTTTTCTCTAGTCTCTAATCTTTTAACATTTAAAATTAAACCATGTGAGAAGTTCATAGACATCTGAAACATGAAAAGGGGCTCTAAGACACTGACTTCATACAAAAGGTCAGGAGACAAAAAGTTTCAAAACGAGTGGTTTCATAATAAATGTGTTTTAATTTTTTATAAAATGTTCAATCTTGGCCTGAAAAGCAACAGTAACACTTTATAATAACCATCAGTAAAGAAATGTTTTCAAACCATTTATTAAGCAATTGCTTAGTTGCAGCTGATATTTTAAACACTTTGTAAATGGTTAATTAAAACTGTGTAGTTCATCTATAATCATTTAGATAGCCATTATAAGGTTGCAGCTGATGTATTTAAACCTTTACAAATGCTTAATAAATGTTATATAAAGCGTGTCATTGTTGTTTACAGTCAAATAACTATTAACTAAAGTTTAATTAATGATAGATGTACTATTTATTTATGATCGTTATTATAAAGTGTTACCAAAACCTAGTAACTACACCTGTCAAATTAATGTACTGGGGTACAAAGTAGAAGTATAAATACTTGAGCAAGAGTACTTTCTGACACTGATGAGTTGGGATTCCAATTTGTAACCCTTTCTCCCAATGCACAATAGATTCTGCAGATGTAAAAATAGCTGATAATATAAACATAAATGCTGCTCACTAGCTGCCAATCAGTCAATTCAAACATCTTTTTTAGCCTCCTTCCTCCCTCCCTGTCGTACAGGATGCTGCCTTGCAATGGGCCTCTTGATGTTTCAGATAAGTTTCCAGATTAAGTGACTGGTACCTCATTTGTTTTACAGAGTGCAGAGATGTGACTGCCTGCACATTTCTCCCCTTTTTTTTTTTTATCCTGTCTGACCGTAGCTCTCCAAGCTGAGTGTGAGAGCGAGGGAGCTTCAGGAGGAGCTGAGGAGGAAAGAGGAGGAATGGAGGCAAAGAGATGACGGACGGAGACTGCAATATGAAAAGGAGCGTCAAAAAGCAGAGGAGAGGAGAAGTCACGAGCGACAAAAGAGAGAGAAGGAGGAGGAGAAGAGGGAGGAGGAGTGGAAGAGGGGGATGGAGGAGGAGAGGAAGGCCCATGCTGAAGCTGTTAAAAAGTGGGCTGAGAAGGCTGCTCGTCTGAGTTCTGAGGTGAGAATATTAATGTACAAAGTAGATGTTATTGTATCTAACCAGACTACTCAACAATGGAAAATAATGTGTAAACTTAGCTGCAACTAAAAAAATTCATATTCTTCAATATGTTTTAATTCCCATGTGTGAAATGATGGTTCAGATCTAAGATGTGTAAAACCAGGGTAAGCTCAAAACACTTATGATCCCAAGTCAAAACATCACACATTCATCATGCCCTCCTTCATGACTCAAATCACTCAATTAATAATATAATTTATGTTTGAACTTTTGAACTTTGAGTCAGATTTGGTACAATTAACTTTTCTTAATTGAGCTGTTTAAGTGTCTTTACTTACAGCAGGAGACAACATGTTTACACGCATGCATGTACATTACAGAGTATTGTAAAAAAGAAAAAAGAAAAAAACCCAACAAAACACTTCACCTTAATTCAGACCTCAGACACTCTCCTCTCCTCCGCCCCCACAGCCCCCCCTTTCCTTCCATCCTGCCATCTCGCCACAACCGCTCCAAATTAATCTGCAAAATATTGATTTGAGGAGCAAGAGGGTGGGGGGGGGTGGGGGCGCACGATTGCGGCCGCATATTAATACGAACGGGCCGCTCTTCGTCTCTCCTCTATACTTTAAGATCCTCATATCTTCATAATTGATTAATGTTCCTTTGTGAAGTGGGGATGAATAATACATTAGTGGGCCTGCTGCACCCTCAGGCTGATGAGAAAATGTTTAATTTCAGTAAATGTAGCGCTCCCGCTCTCTTTCTCTCTCTTTCATTTTCCCTCTCTGGTTATTTGTGAGTGTTGGAGTGTGTTTGTGAGTTTTCACTTGTGAGCTGAAGACCAGAGGAGTGCTGTTGATTTGCTTTTTTCGTGTTTACTGTCGGCTTGAAGCGCATGTTAAGCATCACAAACAAAAGGCAGCGTCTGCATTTGCAAACATGAATGAATAAATTGGTGAAATGAGCTCAGTATTGTTCCATTAACTGATATAACTGCAAGAGCTGTGTCACTTTACAAGCCGTTTGCCCTCAAAAAAGAAATCAGCCCTTTGGACATTTTTTTTTTCTGCACACATTGCGTCAGAATGTGCCAGCTACATCAGCTGTGACATTATCCATCAGCAATCAGTGAAAACATGCAAATGTGCCATAAACCCACCTGATGGAGACAAGTATCCTCTTCAACAGCCTGGAAAGGTGCCGGAAGGGTGACATATGTCAGTTGCTGTGACTGGCACAGCCTGACTCGACTCAGCTCATCTGGTTAACAATGCTAATTATGCTAAACAGAAGCCTAATGATGATGATTAGGGATTTAAGAGCTGCAGTATGGCAAGCTTGGCTCGTGCATGTGTGAGTCTGTGTGTGTGTGTGTGTCTGGGGGGGGGGGGGGGGGGGGGGGGGTGTCTGGCACCTGATGGTGAGCATCTGTGTCTGTAGAATAGATAGATGATGGAGTGAACACACACACACACCCACAGGTCTCACTTCATGCCTACTTAGCTTTGCTTCATTTTCCATTTGAACTTGTGCCAGTGATGAAGGGGATCTGTACACATGCACAGCTTCTAACATACACCCAGAGCGCTAATTGAATAAATAATACTTATCTGTTAACAAGCATCCTAATTAGTTATGCTAATCAGCCTAGATAACCCAATTAACCTCATAGAGTGAGGCAGGCAGGGCTCCTCTTTGTGTTTATACGTGGGTGTGGATTTATATGCCTGAGAGCATATCAGAGACACTTAAGAAAACACATTTGCCTAATTAGTTCTCAATGACGTAGACAAGCATTTGTATTTTTTCGTGTCCTTATTGTTCTGTTTTTGAATGCGGGGTAATAGGCTTTTCACGCCAAGGAAATAAGCGGTATCCAATTCATTCATTCACAGTGTTTGTTGTTTTTCTACATGCATATGTGAGGAAATACGCATTCCTGCTGCCTTCCGCCAGCTTCTCTCTCAGTTAGATCCACATGGACATGTATATTTTTACAACTATTATGGTAGTTTAAACAGAGTGTGTATTTGTTCAAGAGAATGTCTGCCTGCTCCATTAGTTTATGTCCTTGGAAATACAATTTGGCCTCAAGTTCTCTCCGTTTATTTAAAACCTTCAGTCAGCGTTCCCATCCTAATAGTGAGCCGTGTTTCCTCTCGTTTAGCTTCGCCACTCATTATCCGGGCCATGTGGAGGAGACAGTGTTTAGAGAGGAGTGGGAGAGAGACTTGGAGAGGGACAGCGAGTGAAAGAGGGAGGGAGAAATGAGTAAAAGCCGGAGCAAAATGGAAAGAAAAAGACAGAGGGAATGAATGAATGACTGAATGACGGAGAATGTACGATTTTCTTTGAACTTGACCACGACTTCTTGTGCTTCTAATGAATGGCGAGGAGAGAGAAGGGAGAGAAACACCCAGACAAGACTGTCTTTGTTGTGCCTAGGAAAGAGAGAGAGAGAATACAACAGATTTATGTCTTACAGGAAGTCTCCCACATTTGTGGTGTCACAAGCCGCCCCCTCCCCGAGTGAGCTGCATGTTCTGGCTTTTAATTAATAGTCAGTTTAGGTTTCTGTGTGCCCACTTGAGTGTATGTTTGTATGTACCAAGTATTCATGCACGTGTGTACATTTGTTTGCCTTTACGCCTGTGTTTGCAACATTTGGCATGCAGTTTATCGTGTGGAGTTTGTAACTGAAAATTAGTTTTGACAGAGTAGCCCTCATCTGGTCTGTATGGCTGACAGTGGGAGGGCTTCAATTAAAACACAGTGTCAGGATTTTTTGAGGCGAGTTGTGCATTGGAGCTCAGACAAGTATCTTTAAGAATGAGATTTTTTCTCATCCATCTGTCAGCTACATGCTGTCTGTCTAACTGTTTGTCTATCTGTCTGCATGCTTTGATATCGTCACTTTGGTGTTGTTCCTGAAACATCATAATTAATGTTGCTCACAAAACATCATTTTTGTAACGTCATAACTTTAAAAGACCGGAAAAAATACGCACATGGGAGAAGTTCTCCTTTCTAACACTGGATTAATGTTGGAAAATTGTCTATTTTAAACCACACCATCTTTTCCAAAACATAACTAAGTATATTGTTATCTAAACCTAATCAAGTATATTTGTTGCCTCAACCTAACCAAGTTTTTTCTGTTTTCTAAACCTTATAAAGTATTTACTTTAGCCTTAACCTAACCAAGAATTTTTGTTGCCTAAACCCAACCAATTATTGTTGTTACCTAAACCTAAACTAACTGAGACAGAAAACTTTTATAAACAGGACATAATAAGGGAGCTTAGTGTCCATAGTTGGTCCTGGAGCAACAATAAATATGATATTCTGTGTAAAACACCAACATAGTGACATCAGATTAAACCTATCAATCTATATGTCTTTGTTTCATTTATGTGGATTGCCCTTGGTTTTCTTTTTTAGAAGAGTTTAAGGGCTACCTCAAACTTCACTCGCAAAAAAAAAAAGGATATGGTATTAAATGCTGCTTCCAACATTAGCACTAGGTCATGGCACATTTGCTAATGTGCTAATGGAATTCACCGCGGTGAGCTAACCTGACGTCCAAAGCTTGCACTTCTGTAATGGGAAGACCAAATACTGGATGCCTCTCAGTGCAGTGCAGGTCTTGAACGGAGGGTGAGATGCTAATATTAGCTTATGCTCACATCAGCTGAGTCATCTCCTCTGTGTCCTTGGCTTATTAACTGATTTAAGACTGATTAGATCAGTCTCGCACGAACATGCGCTGGCACGCACACACGCCAAATTTGAATATCAAAATGGAATTGCTTGACCAATGAAAACTAGATTAATTCAAAATGTTTGCATCAAGGTGTAGGTAAAACCGATGACTGTGCATATTTTTAATGCACCTTGCAGCATTTAAAGCCATTTATGACATTATCCTAAGCTCATGTTATGCAAACACATCTTGTAAGTCAAAGCCACTTATGTTGAGAATACTTGATGCTTCTTTTTTCTCCCTTGCCTTGATTTGACTTCATGAGATCATCAGCATAGGTATTGATTTTGCACTCCATTTAATAGAGCTAAACATGTATACCTCTTCCATAATAAAATGCCTCAGTAACAAAATAATGATGTTGAGCTTTGTTACTACGCCACTGTGATGTGCATGCCATGTGCTTTATACCAAAAGCTACAGATAGACATACCTCAGATATGTTGACAGGCCTAGGTAAGAGATTAAAAGAACATGAACTTTTTCTACAAGGACACAGTGTTCACCCATTTACCACAGCGCTGTTATTTCAACCCCCGACCTGTTAAAGTGTTTCTTCGCTTAGCTGCGTCGAGGTTATGTAAACACATTGGCCAATGCTCCGCTCCCAACAAATGCCACAAATAGCTTTTCTTCTCTCTAGTCTCCAGGAACTGTCAAGAGATTGCACTGTTGCTACCAGGTCAAATCTCCTGACAACCTAACAGCGTGGTGGGTGATGTAAGTTTGGCCTAGAAACCTCCCACATCTCTATTCTTCCTTTGAAAAATCATTTCTGTTGTGTGATTGTTATAGTTGATGTGAGCACCCATTGCACTCTTTCCATTTGAATGTGTTGCTCAGTTCTTCTGTGAGCTATTTGATCAGCTCAGAACGCAATGTTACACTTTCAGATAGCTGTTCTGGTAAACAAGAGAAAGTTGTTTTGCTGTCTGTTAGAGTTTGAAAGTAGAGTGTCAATTTCACTTAGCACTTTTCATGTTAGATGTGAGGTAGTGAAGAGTGCTCAGCCGATATAAAATGTGTACGTTTGTGTCAGTGTTTCTGCCTCTCTTTATGTGTGTGTCGGTGACAGTTTCCTCTCAGGATGTTAATTCCTCTCCTCCCTGTTGTTGTCATGCTTACACCAGCAGTGTCTGCACCAGGGAGACGAAGACATATTGGTGTTAATGAAAAGCCCTCCTAAACTCTCCTCCCCGCATGAATGTTTAAACATGCTTGTCATAACATTCATTCGCTCACACATGACAGCTAGCATCTGCAGCTGCCTTGCTCGCCCTCAATATTTTATCATACCATCTCCCCTAACCCCGCTCTAGCACAATGGCTGTGTGTTAGCAAACTGAATTATAATGACTCAAAACAGGCCGTGTTCAGACTCACTGCATGCACAGGCCATACATAATGGATTCAGCAACACCACAGGTCTCATAATGGCACAATTAGTCAATCTTAAATATGGAAGAAAGAAAAAGGCAAATGAAGGAAGTGTGGTTACACAAATAGGGACATGGAAACAAAAAGAGGGAGATGAAAAAAAAGACAGAAAGAAAGAAGAAGAAAGGAGAGAAGCAAAACAGAAAGCAAGGAGGGGACTTGTGTTAAGAAAGGAAAAGGAAGAGAACAAAGAAGCAAAGAAAGGAAGAGAAATCCTCATGTCCATATACAGTATGCTATTCAGAAGTCCCATAACACTGCAGGTCAGCAGTTGTGACCTTGGTGGTTTTGACAGAAGTGGTTCACCATGGTAACGGTTGGTCTGCAACCCTCGGAACACCCCCGCACCCCTCATCACTCCCCAACCTTCCTCGCTGCCTCTCTGCCAATTTGATTGGACGCACAATTGAAATGTCATGCCTCAGCAACACACATGCACACGCACCAGATCAACTGGACTGAAACAGCGCAATGAAAAGAACAGGGTGCATTGCACAAGTCAAAATGAGAGAAACCAGAGACAAAAGTAACACACTAAGACGGGAGAAAGGTTTTCGTTGAGCTTTATATCACGGTGGTATTTCAGATAGCAGGAAAAAGTGGGGTTAACATTGTGTGGTGGGCGAGGAGACATAGGCACAGAGCATCAAAGCAGAGAGGCTTGTCGTAGCCGCTGAATACAGAATCAAATGAATATTAATGCGGAACCAATTACCTCAGGGAAATGTTGTCTGTAGGTTAGCTTTGCTAACGCATGTGTCTCACCTTTAGCAAAGTGGAAGCAGCGGGGGGGAAAGCCTGGAGGGTGGACAGCACTGATGTATTCGTTTTCCTCCTAACAAGCTTGTCTACCCCTGCTAAAATAGAATTGTCCACCACACAGCTCCTCCCCACCCCTCTGCTTATTTCACCAAGATGCAAACTGCATTTTTTTTGTATGAATTATGGAGAGAATGTGTGATACAATTCTTCAACAACGCCTATGGCTAAGAGGGAGCTAATATGGGGGCAATTCCTGATCATGCTATTTGTTTGCAAAGATTTGATGAACAGCAAAAATATAATTCATAGGTGTTTAGCTACGATATTGTCTGTTTTTGGTCAAGATCAAACTCGGTTAAATACCAGAACTGAAAATGAGCTAATGAGCTAATAAACAAAAATGGGATTTTCAGTTTACTGTCGTAGAGGATTAGAAGAGAAGAAACCAGAACATTTTCATATTTAAGAACCTTGAGAATTTTGACTTTGTTTCTAAAAAATGATATCCAAACTGATTTATTGATTATCAAAATAGCTGCTTATTAATTCTGTAGTTGACAGCTAATCAATTGATTGATAAATCTGTAGTCATCAGCACTGTCAACAATTACAAATGTCCCCCATTTTTCCTTTGGGGCTCTGAACTGGTGACATGCATACTATCTTGTTGCTGGAGCAGCTTAGCCCGTTGCACCACTGATCTGTGCAGGTCTCTAGCTGCCACTGATCTGCATAAGTGACTGTGCCACACTTAAAGCCACTGGCTCCTTAAAGCCCCTTCTAAATCAGTGTTAAAGCCTTGATAATAGACCTCACTGACCAATTGATTGGCCTTCATATGTTTACAGCTCACTTTAATTGCCTCAAAAATACCATTTATCAGCCATGTGTGTCCATGTATGCATGTATGTGTGTGTGCAAGCATGCCTGTCCATCGACAAAAAGGCCTATTGATTTATCAGCATCGGGATTTGTCCCGTTCACCGTACATAAAACCCCTGCGTATGTGCTGTTCAAAATGGGAAATGGCCCCATCGATTTCCTTAAGTTGGAGCCCAAATGCTAAAGATTTTTGGATAAGCTTTCTCATTATTTAAGCTGAAATCAATAGGGGAGAGCACGGGTCTAATGAATGAACGGGCCACAGATCAGATGGGGTGTGCTCATCCCTGGCCTGTCCTGGTCGATCTGTGTGAGTGCGTGAGTGTGTGTGTGTGTGTGTGTGTGTGTAAAAGAGACAGAGAGAGAGAGACAAAACCTGAGTATTTGTACATCACAAACCTTTTTCTTTGACACAAAAATTCACACTGTAGGTCCATCTGTGTCTTTTTTTTTCATTCTGTTAATTTGACCAACTTCCATTTATTCTTGTTCCACACTGTCTCTTTTCAAACCTCAGGTGCCCTAAATTGTGACAGACACATACAGTATATGAAATGTAATCACCCTGCATCCAACTAAGCTTCAAAGTAGGTTATATAGGGATTATTGCATTGTCATTCTTCAAATACTATTGAGCCGTTTCCCGTCACACTCACTCTGTCTCTCTGAGGTTGGAAGGTCAGCAGGAAGCAGGTGGAGCGACAGGGAGCTGTCAGAGTCTCACCAGACGAATGAGACGAAAAGACAAGAAAAAAACATTCACTGCATTCATGTGTGTCCTTACCCTGAGCTTGAAAATTGACTCCACAGCCTGAAAAAAAATTATAAATGCAATGAAAATTCATCACCTGGTCTCATCTGGCCTCATAAGGCCTAGTTTCCCCATGGGGGTCAGTGCAGTTTGATCTTATCTTCTTCACCCACATCCAGGGGGGAAATAAATGATAAAATTAAATATATGCAACCACAGTAAATACAGCGAGTGATCATGGGAGTGACCCCTAGGAGTGAAGATTTCAAAAACAAAATAATTCCTCATACTCAACACCTATAAATAAACTCTAGATTAAACATAAATCTGCATGGGAATAAAATATGCAGTGCATGTGCCTATGTGTCTGCCGGTGAAACCAAAAATGCAGCTGGAGACAAATATATACACACACACACATTTGCACACAGACCCAGCTACCCCTCCCAACCGCAGCCCTTTTGGCTGACTTTTCCGTTTTTCCACTCTCCATTCTTTCCACACTTCTGAAGTATGAAAATGATACAGAGTGGTGTATCTCTAGGAAATTGTCTTTGGCCGCGCATGCAGACACTGCCTTTCATAGCACATTTACCAGACAACTGTTGACAAAGAAAGATTTTCACTTTGTGGTTCGGCCAGCTCATGAAATTAACTACATTAATTAGCTGCAGCTGATACTGCATACAGTTGTCGTGCAGCTGGTGAAACTGAAACTCGACAGCTAAAGATGAGAAGCTTGCAGACATGAAAAGCAAAAAAAAGCAGTAAATTGATGATATTGTAATGATGAAATACTACATTCATGTGAAGTGATCTGCTTAACAACTACAGTATTCAGTGGATTTGTGCCATGTGGCAGTCATTTTTGCATATAAACAATATCAACAAAGAAGGAGACCCTGGAGTGCAAATATCACTAACCAGCCCAATTTCCAAATAGTAAACTCCCGGTCGCTTCCCTTCACTCCCCTCTAAGGTGTCCCGCCTTTTCAACTCATAAATATGGAAGGCGAAAGATGATGAGATTCACGGACAGGAAAGGAATCAAAATCTATTGTTGCGTGTCCTTTTCCCCGTGTAAAGTTTGGATTAAATGTCACACATTAGCATGTGAACTTTTAAATGAGCTTGTTTGCTCTCCGCGGTGTGGGCCATGTAAATACCCATCTTGAGTATGGAATGGGGATTGCTTAGTTTGCGGGCGGGGGTTCACAAGAATTGGGGAGTGTAGGACATATTTCAGTGTTGCACCGGCAATTAGGGCCGCAGCAAGGGACTGGAGTGCCAAACAGCTCTATTGACTGGCTGCGTCTGGCTGGTGTTCCACACCTGAAGTGGCAGATAGTGGCAGATGGGAAAGCTCCCTGATGGCTATGGCTTCTGGTGATTTGAGGGAAGGAGATGATTGACAGTCACCCCCAAAATGAGATGATTGACACGCACTGTCAAAATGAATCTGTTTGTGGGCAGATGCAGGTGTGAGTGGAAAGAAATATGTGTGCGCAAATGCGGATACAGGCACATTGGTGAAGTGTCGCTTTCAGATATTGATAATCAAAGAATTCACGCAAGAGCTCCCTGTATTTAAATTTTTTGGATTAATATTTAAAACATACATATGCTCAGATATCACATTTGTTTAAATAAACGTCAGACAGTACATTGTGTTTCTGAGTTCACAATGTGTCAGGGAGATGTGCATATTTGTGTGCCAGCATGGCTGTGAAAGATATCTGATAGTAACCAAACCCCATTCTATATTTGCACGTTCTTTTTTTTTTTTCATTGACTATGATTCTCTTTGTTTTAAAATGTAAGGCTGCTTATTTATTGACATAATTTCCTCTCGGTGAAGGGCTTGTGTCTGTAAAACACATTAAAATCATAATGCAATCTTTGCTAACCCAGGAGCAACGTTATTGTTCTATTATACTCACCGAACAACAGCATCGCAGCCTGTTTATCAATCCAATATCTCATAATGTGCTCTCTGCTGCCTGGTCATTTTGAATATAAAAAGATCTCACACTGTTATTGTACCATATTTCCTATATTTAGTATTAATCTCTTGTTCTGACATGAGTCTGACACATCCAATATGATATTTGATTAGTTGTTGGGTTTTTTTGTTAGTTTTTTTTCATAGTCTCCAGGTGATATTGGATACATGTGCAGAGCTGGTATTATGTTGGCTATTTCATCTGGGTATAAAAATGATTTAGTGTGTACTCAGCACGCAGTGTCATTGACTAGCTTTAATTTCACTGCAAGGGTGGGCTTTATTACTCTGCTACTCTCTGAATGTGTGTGTGTGTGTGTGTGTGTGTGTGTGTGTGTGTGTGTGTGTGTGTGTGTGTGTGTGTGTGTGTGTGTGCATGTGTGTGAGTGAGTGAGTGAGAAGGAAAAAGAGAGAATTAATGTATCTGTGCCTTTATGTTTGCGTGTTTTCATGCTTGCTGTTGTAGCAGCATGCCACACCTGTGTGCACACATGCACTTGTGCATATATCTCCGTACACCTCTTCATACCTGCTGTATAACCAGCATCTTCAGCATGTAATTACCATCCAATGGAAGAATCAACCGAACCAACACGTGGAACAGCTCTCACATCACACTCGGGCCGAACCGGTGGTCCCGGTGCAAGAAACAGAGGGGCTCCACTTTGCCGTGACAAACCTTACTTCTGATCAAATGCTACAGAGCCATAATCATGTTTGTGCCACTGAATTCTTTAACCTTTCCATGACCCCGCTGAATGCCAGTGGCCCAATCATAGAACCTAATTGAATCTGCTCGGCGGCGCCCCCCCGACTGATGAAAAAATAAAATTGGAGGTGAAAAATGAATACAGCAGCAAAGAGAGAGAGAGAGATGGAGGGAGGTGATGCTGGAAGTGGTGGTGGGAGGGGTGTGGAGGTGGGGTGGGACTTCAGTTTTATAAATACACAGATGTGCTCACAAACACACACCCAGACACGAACACACACAGTCACACCTTTTTCAATCCCACAGGAGAGTGGGGAGTGGGAAATGACAGAGAGAAGAAGAGAAGGAGGGAGAGGTTGGGCCCAGGTTTCTCATTACCCCCTCGGCCCATTCGGAGGATATTCCTATAAGATAATCTGATTTATTTGCAATTTTCCTTTAAGCGGCTTAGTGTTTACCTCCAAGATTAATATTTTTCTCTGTTATTAATATCAGACTGTAATTAGGAGTGATGTGTCTCGCTCGGCACAGTTCCGTGGCCGCCAGGCAGCTCGCTGGATGAAACTCTTGTTGCAACTCTGTGATCCTGTTTCACAAGACAAAAAAAATAAATAAAAAATGCGAGAAAAGAGAAGGAAGTTTTAAAAGGAGGAAAGAGGCTGCAGGGTGGTGATGTAGAATTACAATTGCGGCATACCTGTCTTTGTGTCTACGGGTGTGTGCGTTTTGTGTGAGCCCGTCTGTGGGTCCAGGACCATACAAACATGCGAGTGTGTATTTGGTTGGTTTATGTGCGCGTGTGTGTGACAGTGTGATGGTGCCCTCTGATTGATAAGGTGTCTGTGCCGGCTGCAGATTGCTCTTGCTGATTGCTTCTGAGAGCTCCAGCTGATTTATAATCAGAGCAGGATGAAGGATTGAGCTGTGGATTGCTTATCTGTTTAGCCCCCCTCACAACATAAACTGACAAATTATCATGTTGAACACACTCACGTACACACACACGTAGACGCACGCGGGCACATGTGAAAGAAAAAAAAAAGTAATAATGTGGACCTTCTTATTAAACACACGCAGACACACTATCATATAAACGTAATTTTGCAGACGCACACACACAAGCCGGCCACGCAGTACATAAACAGGTTTACTCATCAGCACAGTCACATTTTCATGATTGCCCAAAAGAGTGCAATCAGTGTCATTTGTTTACATGTCAGCATCAGATGCAAGTCAAGTTAAGTTGCAATTAACTTGTTTTATGCTCTTAGAGTTTTGATTTGCTCCATGCTGAAGAATTATTTGGAAGATTCTGCACCAATGATCAAGGGTGTGTTTTTTTTTTTACACACACCTCCTTTGCTGATTTTTAACAGCTTCTGTATCTGCATAATCACATCCTTAATGTCTTCACTGCGGGAAGAGTGGCTAAAAGTAACAAATGCATACTTTTTTCGTAACAGGTGCGAGAGATTATGATTGTGTTTAAACTATTATATTTATACAGTATAACTAAAGTAGGTGTTTGTTGTTTTCGATAAAGAGGCTGGCATATTATGTGAGACTAATTCCACTTGGCAAGCCAGAGTACAAGCCAGCAGGTTTAAATGCTGACAGGTTTAGTATGCCCTATGGCACTGTGACAGTTCTGCGAGTGTGTGTGTGTGTGTTTCTCTGCGTCTTCCTGTCTTTCTCTCTCTTCCCATTCTTACCTGTCTGTCTGATCATCTGTTACTTTCTCTCTTTTCACCAGTTGTTTGTAAATGCGCGGTGACAGAATCACAGAAGAAGCACAAAAAACACAAAGTACTGGGGCACTTGTTACACACACACACACACACACACACACACACACACACACACTCGCAGACACACACACACACTGACGAATGGCAGCAATTAGATGGGGAAACCAAGCATGTGAGGACAGAGGAGCGCTGAGGGGCTGCAACCGCTGTATGGAACGTGTGTGTGCACGTGCTGTACGTGTTTGTGTGTGTTTGGGAGGTTTTTATCCTTCTAATGCGCCATCCATCTGTTTAAATATCAACACTGTGTCATATGTCACCGGACAGTGGCTGTGGTGGGGTGCAGTGCATTGTGGGGCGTTAACATTTGCAATCAAGGACCAAGTGAGAAATACACTGGACTACAACATTATCACTTTGCAAAAATTAATTGCTCTTGGGACTAAAGCTGGAAGAGAAAGGCTTCTGTTTTTGGCAGCAGCCACACTTCTGTACAAAAACATTAGGAAACGCTACAGACAGAAGAGAATATAAATGCTTGTACTTTCTGTTTTCTCTTGCTCTGGTTCCATGAGTTGTTTAACCTATTGACACAGAGACCTTGAGTTTTCTTAGTCTCTCTACTTGCTTCCAATTGGAAAAATAACCTTCCAGCTCCAGTCAGAGCAGCAGTCACTTCTCATCTTTCCTTTTTAATGTGAGAATACATCTTTTCAAGAAGTTTCTCACAGCCGCCTCTAAATCAATGACATCTGTATGAACTCCAATTGCTGTCTAATAAACAAATCTCTATATTTCCTAGTCCTCTGTCATTCCCCTGGATTTCCCCGTTTTTATTGAACATTTTCATGGCTTTTTTACCCACATACTGCCGTAAGTGTAATGTACAGGTAATACGGTCTTGTCTCTTAATCATTTTCAGGCCTTTGTTTTATCTCCTGTTTCATATTTTTTCCAACCCTGCGCGAGTGCTAGATGAGATGGCAGCGCCGAACTGCATATTTGAAAGTTGCTATTCATAATATACAGTAGTCAAGTAATAAAACAAAGTCAAGTCAAGCCAGATTTATTTATATAAAAAGATTAAAGAAACATTGTACAAACTGTGTTCATAACAAACATTTTAAACTAACTCATATTGACAACACCAGTGGCTTGTTTCCCAGGCTTTACAGATGTGAAGAGGGCTACACACAATCCAACTTTCCTAAAACATATCACGTGTCTGTCAGGGTTTTTTTTTTTATTCCAACTATCTGCAGAGGGTGTGATGTGTGTGGGAGCACATTTATGTGGGTTTGCGTTATTAACGGTTTTGCCTTCATGCCAACTTTTTGCTCGTCTGATTTATTCTCTCCTCCGTGGGATCGCGCAGATTTTACAAGCAGGTGTATGTGTGCGCGCGTGTGCAGATTTGTATTTATGACCAGAGGAGATGTGTGTTAGACACAGCTACTGATGAATTACCTCACTTCTGATTGCTTACATCACAAATCATCCCCATATTATAACCCTTCTCGTGCAAATAAGTGGCACTGTGTGTGTGTGCGCGTGTGTGTGAGGAAGCAAGTGCGAGAGAGGGCATGAATACATGCGTCTACAAAATAATGCAAGCTGTTATTTACATATAGACAAAATGTACACTGTGAGTTCATATATGTAGCCCATGTATATTATCTTTGTCTGTGTGTGTGTTATGAATGACTGAGTGTGTGTGTGCGTGTGTGTGGTAACCCTGTATCGCTGGCGAGCTCATTTCTCTCAGAAATCAAAGTTAAATGGGTCATCTATCATGAGAATATGTGACTGGGACACTTGTCTCTGCCACGCATGTGTGCGTGTGTGTGTGCGCAAATATGCACACAAATGCAAGGTGTGTGGTGCAAGGGCAGCAGATGTGTGCTTTTGCAGCTGTGTGCACCCTCCTGCGTGTGTGTGTGTATGTGTGTGAGTGTGTGTGTGTGTATGCGTGTACAGTATGTGGCGGCCACTTGTCTTTGCCTGTTCTATGATTAATGGTTTACATTGGGCTGTTCAGCCATGCATGTTTCTTGGTTTATCGTTTTATGCTGTCTCCAATTAAAGCTCCATAACTTGAGTGATGGCTTCACGCCAGTGTCCGTCAATAGAGGCCATCAGCGACCTTATGCATTCAGGATATGGAAGCCACACACTAACTAATATCCTCTTGTGTCGGAGCCAGTGGGCAGTCCGTGTGTGTGAATATGCAGATGTATGTGTGTGTGCGTGGGGTAAAGTGATAAATATCGATTTTAACTGATCTAGCCAATAACCCTCTCAAGTAAATCTAGTTTAACTTCTTAAAATTGTAGCTTAAAACAAATGAAATGAATTGTCAGAGGGATAAAATAATACCACTTCTTTAATTTAATCAATATCAATCATCAAGTCAGTTAATCGTCCTGAACAAGTGGAATCTTCTCATCGTTCTTTCTTTCTTGAAAGTCTTTATGCAGGAATAACTAGCGTAATTCATGCCGTGTATCTTTGTGTCACCGTGAGCGTGTGGAGGCCTGTCTGTGTCAGGAAAATGGTAGGTGATACATACATCTGGACACGTGAGCTCGCTCATGTGTGCACCACGCGATCATGCACGCGCGACGCAATATCATTTCACGCAATATTATTTCTCATATAGCTGTAATGACATTAGGCCGATATGTTGATTATACTGTCGGCAAACAGCAGCCTGCTGATTGGGTTAGCATATTACCTTATATCACATCTCTCCATTCATCCCTTTGTTTTTTTTTATTGCCCTCATTTTTCCAAATCACTTCCCACTTCCCCAGTTTCCTGGGCGAGGTTCCAGGCTATGCAAGCAGGTGATGTGGAGTAATATGATGATAGGAAGGCACAACAATGCAAGAAAGGAAAAGCTAGAAATGTGAGAGCAGCTGTTGTTGTTGTTACATGTCTGAATGGAAGACAAAGCCTAGTTGTGGGGTAGCAACATGTTAACTTATGTGCAAATGCAAGGGGTTAATAAATATTTAATCACGCTGACAAATACACAAATGTGTGTGTGATGATTTCTGGTCAGCATGTGTTTTGAATAAAGGAAAGAGAATAAAGTGTGTGCAGAAAAACAGGGTGTGATTTAGTGAAGACCTCGAGTAAGTATGGGGGTAGGGAGGCAGAAGGCAGAGAGATATTTCAGACTGGGCTACTCAAATTGTGAGAGAGAATGAGATTTCATTTGCAGCTAGGACATTGAGTGATGGCACCCATGGTGTGTGTCTGTCTGTGTGTTTGGTGTGGCTGCACACACCAAATGTTATATTTAGGTATATATGTATATATGTGTTGTACAAACTGCAGGGTTGCTCTCAGGACTGCTTGTGTATTCCTTCTCTGTGTGTCTATTACCTTTTAAACATTGGACTATAAGTGGTACAGCTCAGCAGCAAAAATCAAAATCACGAGAAAACACACAGCAGCAGTATAGATTCACCTCTCGCCTCCTTCTCCCTGGCCAACGTGTACACACAAACAATCATATACACTCAAACATCACTATTAACTAGCAGGAAACAAACACTACACAAAACGCCACGGGCAATATTTATGGTACAAACAGAGACTATTGGGCACGAGCATGTCTAACTGTCAAGATAGGAAATTTCACCGCAAATTACCAATGGTGTTATTCGATATTTGCACCACATGTGCAGGTAATGATTTAGCCATGCGTAGTGTACAGTAGGACACACAGGCAGTAAATGGAAACAAGATAACAATAACAATAACTCACATCAGCCATCCCTAATATATAGGCTGCTACACCATGTCACGGCTATATGACACTTGAAGAGAAATGAACTGTGGTTATCTGGAAATTAAAAAAAGGGGGACTGATTTAATATTCAGCAGTGGCTGAAGGGGCTGGGGGAAGGGAAAGAAGGTGAACCTATGGATGGGGGGGTGGGATGAAGACGGAGGAAATTAATCAGTGGTATCATCTCCATGGGAGTTTAGCTAACCACCGACCTCAGCGCTTTATCAGCCTATGAGGGAGCTTCTGCTGTCGCTGCTGCCATAATAAACCAAACCCACCAAATCACCGTGCAGACACAGACACACACCGATCACACATTAGACTTACTAGCCCATCACCTTGAGACAAGCTGTGTCATCAATAGTCCCACTCTGCTGTGTTTGTGTGTGTTTTGTGTGTAGACTCATGTAGGATTTATGCTTGTATGTACAGTAGATGTAATCTCAGTGCATACTATCCATCCATATGAATATAGGCAATATCATTCAGTCAATTAACCCTAACACTATTAGAAATTACATAATTGACCAAATGACACTTAATGACAGCAGTCATCGACATTCATAAAGACTCCTTCCTGTTTATGACAGATGTCATGGCATGGTTATGACGGTGTCGTGCCACTCTTATATACACCTCTTTCAAAGTGGTATCATCATATTAAAGGAGACATATAATGCACATTTTCAGGTTCATAATTTTATATTGGGCTACGACCAGAATAGGTTTACATGCTTTAATGGTTAACAAATGCATCCATTTTCTCATACTGTCCAGTACAGCGTGACTGTATTCTCTCTAGCTGAGACGCTCTGATTTAGCTCCTGTCTCTTTACGCCTCCTTAGATAGATAGATAGATAGATAGATAGATAGATATTAGTAGGTCTCCTTTAACAATCTAAGTGTTAGTGAGATTTTGTCTTCTTATGAGGATAACTCTCTACTCTCTATTGCTCATAATTTATTCTCTGTCAATTCTCATAATGGAGGAATTGCGTGAAGACTACACACAAGCAAAAGAGTGACAAATGCCACAGTTTTGACCGAACTATACGACAGCTAATGTGAACCACCGACTGTGTTCCAGGCCGAGGCCAAAGTGGTGTCTTTGTGGGGCGAGCTCAGCACCATATTTAAAAGAAGGATGGAGGAGAAACAGGCGAGGATTAACAAACTAACTGAAGAGTTGGATGGAGTAAGCTAAAAAGTAAGACTGAAAGTAAACATAAATGCATGCTTCAAACTTTTTTTTTATGCTACATGTTACAAATTGTAACACACATGAATGTAGAATATTCAAAATCTTCCAAGCAACTTAAAAGTTATATGTCTTTGAGAAGCTTTTGCTGACCTTAAAGGTTGACCTCTGGCTTTCTGTGCAAAGATAAATACTAAAAATATTAATAAGCTTTATAACACTTTTCATAAGAAGGTTACAAGGTGCTTCACAAAAAAGATTTTATTTAAATTTTAACTGTTCTTTCATAGCCCTTCAATCAGTTTTTCCACCCACACATTGTGCACTCTTTCAATTATACAAATTACCATTGCTGCTAGAGCCTATTGAGCTGTACTTTTAATTCAAAGGCACATTGGCCCATTGAGGCACAAGCACTGACAGACATGCACACACAAACACACAACTACACGCCACTTGATCTGCATATCATTATACATTTGATCGCATGCCAAGGTTTCGCTGAGGAAGACATCAGAGTCAAATGGAGCGAACATGTACACAACACCTGTAGGATTTGTGTGTGTGTGTGTGTGTGTGTGTGTGTGTGTGTGTGTGTGTGTGTGTGTGTGTGTGTGTGTGCGACCGTGAGAGAGGCAGCTGTGAAATCTGCACCTGTTTAATTGAATTAGCCTTGTTAATGTATTCACACTGGCTGCCAAAAAAGCTTGGATTTAACGAGCTCGTTAGACCAATTAGTTAATTAATTGTCTGTATAGCGGCGGCTTCCCAAAGAGCTGCGTCTTCATTATCTGATGGCTGCTGCCTGTTGGATCATTGAATGAGAGCTGATAATGCATTGCTGTCACACTGCACTCATGACTGTGTGTGTGTGTGTCTCCACAAATGTTGCATATTTTTTCTATGTATATGTGTGTGTATATACAGTATGTATGGTTTGTTTGGGTGCAAAGCATTCATGCACAGGCATTCATGTGCAGGTGCGTGCATGAATGCTTGTGTAGCTATATGCATTTGTCTTTGTGTGTGTGTGTGGGGTTGGGGGGTATACTCAGAATATAGCGGCCAATATCAGTGTGCATATTGCAGTGAAAGGTTATGTGGGGGCCGTCACTCCCACAGGTAAAGACAGAGCAGTCCTCCTAGCCACTTTCTAATCTCTCTTTTATTAGAAGTTAATATCTCGCCTGCTCTTTCTCACTCCACACTCCCACCTGCTTAGAAATGGCCCTGCTCCATCTTTTTAATTCAATTATATTAGCCACCCTCACTCTCTCTCTGTCTCTCTGTCTCTGTCTCTCTCTCTCTCTCTGTCTCCCCCTCTCTCTCCCTCTCTCTTTCTCTCTCTCTCTGCCCATAACTCTGCAACTCACACTCACAGTCTCTCTTTTTTCTTCTGTCTCTTCCCATCTCACCCCTCCTTCCTTTGTCCTCAAATGTTCCATTTCTATTCGTAATCCTAGATGGAGGATAGACTTTGGTCAATCAAGGATTTGCGCGAGCCACTCTCCCTTTCTCCTCTCCTCCACCTTGGTGGCAAAAACATGTGATGGCTAGGAGGAGAGAATAAAAGGATCGGAGACAGGAGGAGGCGAAGGAGGCGGGGGGCAGGAGTTAAGGGGAAGACCCCAGGGGTGAAACTTTAATTGCTAAAGTAATGAGACTTGATCAGATTGAGGTTTCTCTCTCAATAGGGACTCTACTAATATGAAAGTCCAAGGCTTAAGCTCTAATTTGAAATAAAATCACAAATCTGATATTCTTTCTTCAGGACTTCCAGCCAAGGTCCTATACTCCCCCACTGGAGAATTAAGACTTTACACAGACCACATGGGAATCTTTAATCATCTCTGATGGTGGCAGATTTGGAGATGAGAAAAATCACTGTGATGTATTAATTATGTAACAATATTATGGAGTTCTGAAAGTCAGTGCCGTAAAGTCCTTGGGCTATAGGAGGGATTTTGACAGACATTGTGATCTTTAACCAGCTGCATCATGGGTAGATAACAGTGACCATATCCTGAGTGAGATTGTGGAAAATACAATATACTATTTTTATTATATGAGTAGAATACTAGGCTCATGGGAAAATAGAACATATGATATGATTTTTGAGATTGCTATATATATGGACCAGTAAGTAAAAGAACTGCTTATGTTTTATATGTTGTTATGTTTAATGTGACTTTTATTACCTGATCATGCCAGATCACAATTGTTAAAAGTTACAGATTAGAGGTTATAACTATTTTATCTTTAAGAACTAAGATAAGAGATCATTTGGAGATGATCACAACCCCGAATATACCGTGGGTGATAAAACTCACTCTTATGAAATAACAAAATATTGTAAGTTCAGTAGCTTCTCACATTGTTGGTTATCTTACATTGCTCTACATGTTACCCTGCATGCGCTTTGCCATGGGAGGATCCAGGTCACCATTGTAACAATATTCACAAACTGCTGCATCAGCCATTAAATCATTAGCTTTCTTTTGCACTCGCTTGCATTTGTAAGACAAATCTAGCTACAACACACAACTTTAACTAAGATGATACTAAATAATCAGTATGCTTAATATATATTACATTGTTCTCTTGTAATTTTACATTACTTATTACTTATTCACTGCTGCTTGTGCTCATCTTTACATGTAGTTGAATTTTATCATGTGCTTACCAACCTAGGTAATTTAGCAATCCTGATTTTTGACACTTTAAAGTCACCATGAAATGGCTAATAGAATGCTAGTTGATTCGGCATGGTGACATGTTTCCTGTAAACAGGAATGTGCGTTGTACAGTAATCCGTGAGGTTAGGTCTCTAGCAACACACTCCTAATTTCCTCTAATTATACATCCATGGCAGCATCATAAAAAAAAGAAAGCGTTTATTGGACGAAAAAAGGAACGTACTCCTCCTAGTGCAGGATAAGTCATCAAAGATGTGTTAGGCCTGCTAACGAGTTAAATAGACTGTCCTTAACCTGCTCTAACAAGTCTCTCTTCACATGACAAAATTGACATAGTTCTACTGAAGTACTGAAGTAGAGAGGAAGCTGAGAATAGATTTGTTAAAATGGACTCAATGTGAAACAGGGTGGCAGAATGTAGAATGTATGCATCTGACCTTGCAACTACCTTAGATTTCATTTCTTTTTTTTATGCACATCCTCAAGTAGATGCTTTGCACATTTATTGAAATATATGGAAATGGATTGATGGCGGTAATTACAGAAGATTTCTCTGCAATATTTAGATATACTATATATACCATAATGTCTAGTGCATATTAAACATCCTAGCATGAATTGTAGTCAGAAGTACAGTAAAACAGTTACAGTAGCTACATTTGAGGAGAAATCATTGCTTTAAGTTATATTAACATTGGTAGTAATAACATTTAAAATGTTAAAAAAAGTGCCCTTTTGCTTCATTATCGTTTCTCACCTGAAATCCCTCTCGCACTATAAATGGGTTACCACAAAGAAGACTTTGTCTTATGTAATATGTTGAACTTGGCTGAAGCGCCTGGAATTCACACATTATTGTCGCAGTTTTGTAAAACTTATTTTATTTCCCAATAGTCACACTAAAATTGGTGGAATATCCAGATAAAAGAGTCATTTTAATTCAGTGTCGCAATACCGGCTGCCCCATTGCTTATAATTGTTACCATCCATTAGACATGCTGTAGATGAGTTAACTGCGCAAAAGACCATCTTTAGCTCACTTTTACAATAGGTTGGGTGAAATATGTACTGGAGAGTCTGGAGAGCTATCTGAAGGAGGCAGAGGTGGGCTATGTAAGTGCCAAGTCCAGAACCAGGATCTGCTGTTAGAGGAGGTGACGGGAGAGACTGAGAGAGATTAGAAGTTAAAAAGAATGCTGCGCCGACAGTACCCACTGTGTGTGTGTGTGTGTGTGTGTGTCTGTGTGTGTCTGTGTCTGTGTGTCTGTGTGCGTGGGAGTCTTTATTGTGTGTGGTTATGTTTTCATGTGGTCTCCCTGTCTCATAAATCTTAAAATCGTCCAGTCTGACATGCAAGGCTGTGTACTTGTGTAGTGTGTATGCGTGTGTATATGTAAATGTGATTGCGAGTTTTGTTTGTGTGTGTGTTGACTGTCTGTGGAGCCTCCTTACTAATCTAACACAGGGCTCATTTAACACAGTGCTAATGAATAGGGGCTTTGATTTGGCGAGGGGCTCTGAACCACAGGCCCACACACACTCACATTCATGCATGGGGTGAGGAGTTCAACCACTGTCTGCTTCCTTAGACATAATCAGTCCCCTTCCCCCAATAATCACTCCAAGCACTAATTTCTGTACAGTAACACACATGAACTTTAGTTTCAATCTATGTTACTGAAAAACAATGATGCCGTAGATTCATTTTTGAAGTTGATGATAAACATAAAGGTGTGCAAGTACAATGTGAATTCTTTTTTCCTGATGGTACTTCAGTGTGTACATCTCATTCATCTAAAATGCATATATGACGCTTTCATATAGTAACTAGAAACCGTAACCGTCACCAAGGCTCAACAGTCTCCTTTAATTCTATCCTGAGAGACAAAGAAAATGTCTAAAAACACTCACAATGTTAAAGAAAGTGAGAAAAAAATCCTGGATTTGTGCCTTTTTCGTTTCTATTCTAGACCGACAATAGTCTCCTCCATCCAAGTTTTGTGGAAATCTGTTCGGTAGTTTTTGTGTAATCATTCTGACCAACCAACCAACAATCAGACACAGGTTAAAACATGACCATCTTGGCAAAGGTAACAACACTTTTACTAATCTGTTGGGCAGCAGGATCAAGATGTTGGGTAGGTTTGGTTTATCAAAGATGTTAGCAAAGCAATACAGCACATTAAATAAACAGAGCAGAAACGTCAGATTGGACCACCATGTTTAATTATACTTCTTTGAACATCACGGTCACGGCTGAAAATGACAACAGAAATAAACAAGTGTGCTGATTCCACATATGTCCTTAATGTTTTGAATATTACAGGCATAATATAAAAAGCTACTATTATTTTGGGATGAGACTAACATTAAACTGCTATCTTGACAATTATTTAGTCTCGTTGAAAGTATCTGATCTCTTTAGTGCAATCTGCGAGGAAAAACTGATAGTAGCGTGAACAGGTGCCTCTGAATATACTACTTTTGTTTGCCCTTTTGGTGTCTGAATCAAGGCAAGTAAAACCCTAAGGTGCAGGTAGTAGTATAGCTGTATTTGTGTATGTGCGGTAAAGACTGTTCTGTTGTCCATCTGTGTGTGTGTGTGTGTGTGTGTGTTAGATGAAAGAGCGAGAAGAGCGTGTGAGGCACCTGGACCAGGATGTGGTTGGTTTGCGAGCCACACAGGACTCTCTGAAGAGAACCTTGGCTGTAAAGGAGAAACACACACAACAGCTGGTCCAAGACAACACACAGCTTAAAGAAAGCCTGGCTTCACTGCAGAGTAAAGTAGGTAACACACACACACACACACACACACACAACCACACACACACACAGAAGGGGAGCTCTTCTTAAATAAGGAACAGAATTGGGCAACCTTCTCTAAATCAAATCCAGTCAGGTACATCAGGGAATTCTCCTCATTTTTTACTTCCTTCACAGTTAATCATCCGTCCTTCTTCCCCTCCTCCTCTGCCTTCCCTCGCTCGCCCTCTCTCCATATTTAATAACTCATCGCCACCATCTTAGCTCCGCAGAGGGTTGGCTCATTGTACAATAAAAAACCGTGTTCATGTGAATATCACTTAGCCAAGAGAGGGGCGCTGGAGTGGGGGAGGGTTTACTGTTATTTTGTTTCCTTCTTTAATCCATTCATTATTTTTCCTTGTATCATTCTTTCTTTCTTTATTTTCTTTCTTTCTGTCTTTCCTTTTCTCTCTCGTCTCCCTTGTCCAGTCTCGCTCTCACCCCAATGAGAACCAATGGGTAATGTATGGGAACATTAAAGAGTCATACGCATGATGAATGGAATGGCCTTTAGGTTTCTCTCATTGTCCTTTTCCTCTCTTTCTTGTAATTCTCTCTCTCTCTCTCCCTGTGTCTTACTCCCGCTGTATTTCTTTCTCTCTCCTTCACTTCCCCCCTCCTCTCGCCCCTCTAGGTATTTCAGAGTGGCGCGTGGCAGTGATGTGTTTTAGACTTAAATTAACCCATTTACTGTGTTCTTGACCAAAACGAGTCATTTATTTCTAGTGTTTTAGTGGTACGGGTGCCAACTAAACAAAGTGTATTCAACATAAAAGTGCTTTAGTCACTTGACTTCGGGAACTCTCTTAGATGTTGACTTCATGCCCTTACTTTTCAAACACTAAATTAATTTATCTGTCATCTTACTGACATCATTGTTGAATTCTGAAGGTGGCAGCAGTTTAAGTGTGATCATTTGAACAATTTCATCTTCAAGTGCCAGTACACACTTTGCATATTTAATGTGCCACAGGTTTGAGTGGGGTTCAAAGTAGTCTGTTTTACCTTCTCTTTTACTGATAGAAAGGTTGTTTAGACAGAATTTTGCCACTGCAAATTGTTACCTGATACAGTAAATACTGTTACAGTTCCACAGTACACGATTGAGTTGAAATTGATTGGACACAATTAAACATGAGCCCACATACAGTCTAGTACAGACTAGATGCACTGAATGATAATACCCTTATTGATACTTTTACTTTTACTTTTTGTCAGAATTGGCTGATGACAGATATTTCAGTTGTACACACCTGTAGAACAGTGCAGTAGCACAGTCAAACATCCAGACTGAGGAGGTTGCAAACCTGGAGGTAGTTTCTGGACATTTTTTTTGTCCTGTCACAGTTTTCCTCACTGTAGGCTATTTTTTCTCACTGCAATATCTATGTCCTGCAGCTCAGTGGAAACAGCACAATCATGGCTAGAAGTGGGGGAGACCTCAAAAATGTACTTTTTGTGTTATCACATTTGCCCACAAGTGTTACCTATGTATACTGGGAAAAATTGGGGCTCCACATGCCATACATATTTAACTATTTACATTTCTACAACCGGCTCCTCCTTCTTCAGTCCAGTCAACTTTTGCGGAATTGTTGTTACGTGACCCTAGGTCTCAGCATCATTGAGGGCTTCCCAGTTGCACTGAAGAGTGCAAAAACTTTGATTTTTTTGAGACAACAGCTTTAAATACAACAGGAAACCAGATGAGAGAGAGGGTGGAGAGGGTGTCATGCAGCAAAGGGCCACTGCAGCGAGGAAACAGCCTCTGTACATGGGGCACGCACTCTACCAACTGAGCTACTGTGGCTCCCCAAGAGTGCAAAATGTAATGTTTATTTTACAGAATCTGGGTAGAGCAATGCCTTCATTTTTGTTGAAATTTAAAATGAGACATGTAGAATGAAGTGTTTTTCATGCAAGGTCAGTATTTTTAGCTAAGATTTGATTCATTTTCCTGATGGAAACCTTCACAGCACATGATTTGTTTGAATTCTGACCATCTGAAAATGAAAAATCCTGTTTTTATCTTTTCTGGCTATCATAATGGTGTAATTCGCATTTCTTTTTATGGAAAACATTCCTCTCAAACCTGCCATGGGGTTCATTAAAGAAATGTGGTGTTTTCCAAGGACCCATGTGAATGAAAGCATATTGTTTCTCTTGTCTGATTGGGGTCAGATCCCAAGGTTCAAGAAGCACTCGTCTACAGTTAGTGTTACCTACAACTTTATGACATGTAGTCAAGCAGTTTTATTGGTCCTGAGTCTAAGCAGTAACTGCAGGGTTCCCCAGCCTGGCACAAAGCCTTTATGATTTTCCTTTTCACTGCTATGGAGACAGAACAGGGGCAAACCTCCCTAAACTATACTTTCTTCTTCTGTTTGTATCTTGTTGGTTCTCCCATTCTCCTCCTCAGCTCTCTCTACAGCTTTCTGCCTGCATGTGACCGTGACTATCTCAGTCTTTGGAGAAGGTTTAAACCTGACATACTCCACTTATTCTTCTTTCTATCTCTGCTCACCCTCAGTTACAAATGAGTGAGTGCACGTTGAGTGACATCAGTGAATCCCTGGATCAGACCAACACCATCCTGAACACGGAAAGACAGCAGAGGCAGCAGATCCAGGAGCAGCTGCACAATGCCAACAAAGAGATGGAGCATCTGCAGAAGGAACTGACCCACATGGGTCACACCACTGAAAAGAAGGTGATTGGTTTCTTCCTCAAGGTCTTCATTCTTATATTAAATGATATACATTCTTTCAAAACTTTGCAATGTTATTGTAATAGTTAAGTGGGACAACACGTGACTTCCCTGTTGTTGTATTGTTGATACACTATCTGCGAGTTTGCTTGCTCACAAGGTCAAGAAACATTTTCTACATAGAGTGGACAATGTCAGAAAAAAAATGGTTAAACTGAAAACACGCAATTTCTACAGGATGGAGATGAAATATAATATTCACTTTAATGTAATGCATTGTCTTTTCCCACAATGGGGCTGATAAGAAGGGTCGCACAGGTGAGGGATTCATTTAAATATTCAATTTTCAAATGTAATATTCTCTGTGACAGGCATTGTCTATTTCTACAATGGGGCTGATAATAAGGTTTTAGATAATGGGTAATGGGATGTTCTGATATTTAGAGCCTTATTAAAAACACACACTTTTGACGAAGACAGACTTGACAAAAATTTGGATCATTCTGCTAAAATGGGATTTTTTTTTATTTTCCCAGCTAGGACTAGAGTGACACAAAAAAAATGCACATGTTCATATGCTGTATTGCTTTTTAGACCTTCTATCCTCTGCCCTTTTTGCCACATACCAAAAGCTTATGTTATTGCTCAGTGGTTTGTATTTAACCTTCAATTAACCAGCTTGGAAAGATACTTTTCATGAAGCCATTGGTGAAATTTCAAGGGCTTGGATATATAAAAAGGAGAAGCAACACATGAGATTTAGTCCTGTTCACTGGCGAGCCTCTTCACTGACAATACTCATTGCAGAATGTTTTGAGGGTTAGGGTTAAGGTCAGGATTTTGGTAGCTATCATTGAGGGTGTTGTTGGAACAGTCTCCCAGTTTATAGAGTGCACATTAAAAAGATTACATCCTTTAAAACTCATATATGAGAGTCAATGAGTTTTAGTGAAATTACACATTTTGATTAAAATTATAGAGCATATTTTTGACCTTCTTTATTTCACTCTGGTGGAGTGAGTGTTAATTCAGTTGTCATTCTGCATATCGGGAGCGAACTGTTGCATCAGGATTACACAGGTCTTGTAGGATAAGCTGTTGGCAAATATTCTACAACTGTGTAAGATTGACTGTATGTGCACATGTGTATCATGTGTACATGAAGTTGTGTATGATGATGCCAAGGGATGGATCATCATACTCTGTACAGGGATCTGGTTTCTGCTTCACATCTGGCCCTGTTTTATGCACCGAAACTGTTTTTTCTCTGATCTATTACAAGCTCCCCTCTCTCTCGCTCTCTCTCTCTCTCTCTCTCTCTCTCTCTCTCTCTCTCTCTCTCTCTCTCACACACACACACACACACACATACCCACACAGGGGCACACACATTTACAGCTTCGCATTCACTCTTGCACACTTCAGTCCATCATTGTATGGACAGTGGTAGAAGTAGGTGTGTGTAAAAGAGACGAGTGTGCCTGCTCCCACTTGAATGTAAGCGAAACCCGAGAGAACTTTGTGATAAGTATTTTCTTCTGCAGCCCTAAATGTCCTAACATTAGCACAGCTGAACAAATACTGTCAACACTCTCTCCTTCATCTGAAATGTACTCTGATTCACACTCTCCCCCTCTCACTTAGACTCTGTCGCTCAGAAGAATAGGAAAGCTGTTTGCCTTTTCTGTAGAGAGAAAGCAGTCCACTCACTTTTTTCACATATCTAATTCTCTGAAACTGCTGGGACGTAAGATGAAGTAGAGGAGAGGAAACACTGGTCTGACTTGAGTCGGGAGGGTTATAGAGGTCAGACTACTTGACCACTTGACGGCTATATCTGTCTATATCTGTGAGAGTCTATTTAACAATGCTCTTCTAATCAGTGGGAAATTGGTTTCTCCACAAAGGCTCAGATAGGAAAGAAGCCTGCATTTTACATGAACAATGGTACATTCAAATTGCTATCGTACATCATTTTATTATGATGTAGTGTGTACTCTACTGCTGGAAGTATTGTGAAATTTCACAAATCAATGAAATAATCAAAGTTTTTCAATTTGTTTCAGTCATTAACATTTGAAATAATCCTTGACTAAACACTGATTTTTATATTCAGAACACATCTCCAGCTCAGTTATGATCAGCTGTTGATTCTTTTGGTAGAACACATCAAAAATGAAAGAGGAAGTTCCCTAAATAAAAGCAGATGTTTGCATGTTTTTTCCCCAAAAAATAACATTTTAAGCACAAAATCCTTCTTAATGTCTTTTTAATCCCTTATCCTTTATTTATCTGTATCCCTTTTTACTTGTTCTCCATCTCTATTAGTAGTTCCCTCCATCTCACCAACACACAGCGCACACATCATCATCATGCAAATGGCCAGATGTTGCTTTAGTTTTAACATGTGGTTAAAGTGTTATACTGGCTCAAACTCCCCCCACTGAGAAACTTGAAAGTAGTGAAGCCATTAACATGACAAGGGGCTTTGTCTCAGAGATGATCTGCTTCGTATTCTCAGAGCCAAAAGTCACATGTGCAGTTCTCTTGAGGCTCCGTTTTTGAAGTTTCAGGTCATGGATGTACACCGGAGGGGGCGGGCAGGAGAAGAGGGGGGAACGAGTTAGACAGATGGATGGATTTAGTGTGAGAAGCATGGAAAAATGCAGAGGGGTTGTAGGTTGTAGGGAGGAAGGAAAGTTGAGATAAGGGGAGACACCTTTTGATCCGGTGGGAAGAGCTGTCAACTCACAACAGACTGGGCCGTGGCCATTATATTTGGGACAGTTATTGCCATGAAATTTGGCCATTGCATCTTAGTTATGTTCGGGCAGGATAAACAGCTTCTTCACTTCACTTCTTCTTTATTACTGTACTACCTAATATTAATGAATTAATGAATGTACCCTAAGTGTTGCCATTTTGTTTTAACAGGGTAGCTTGTGTTACTCATTTTCAGTGCCGTGTGCTTGAATATAGTTGAATTGTTCATTGCGTTTGATTTATTGTAAACATGGTGTGTCTCCAGCTTCCCCCCTGGGGCTTCAGTGTAAAAAGAATGCACTCATAGTTCTTCTATAAAGCGCATTAGGGTAAAAGAATTCAAAATGCATATTATCTAAAATGGACAACGGCGCCTGGGTCGGAATGAGAAGGCATAGAAGAATGAAAGGATGACGGAAAGCGTGGTACAGTGGAAGGTAAGCAGCATTGTGTGAAGGTTGTTCAAGCCTTCAAGGTTGGACTTGGACAAACATTGGTCCTGCTCACAATGCTTTACAACCATCAGAATAGCTTACTGATTTTTCTCTCTCCCTGCTTTCTCTCTTGATCTCGCTTATTGCTCATTTCTTCTCTTGCCTTGCCACTTCTGCCTTTCATCCACCCCTCCCCTCGTCGCCAACCCCACCCACCCCCAACTGTTCAAATATTATTTCTCCCCCTCCTGTCGTCCTCTCCCCCCTTTTTTTCCCTCCCTCTCTTTATCTTGTCATTGCCTGTCAGTAGGGATTCTATCTGCGCTGAGTGTGTTGTGTGCGTGCGTATCTGTGAACACATTGAGACTGAGATACACTTAAGAGCTCATTGATTTAAAAATACCTTCGATATTGGAGGTCCCCTCCTGCAGATTCGTTCAGAAGCTTATCACACACACACGTAGACATCCACGTAGAGATATGCATAAACCAAAGCTCCACTCCAAAGTTTCTCCTTAAACTTTGTGATTGACCTAGTTAGTGTGTCGTTTTGACAAGTTGTCTGTTTTGACACGACATCCTCCGGTGTTTATCAACATCCATTCTGCCTATCACATGCTCACATTGGGAATTCACGCACACACACATGCACACTCAAAGATAAATCAAGCTAAGATTTAAAAAGAAAAAAAAAAAAAAAATTGGCAGGAAGTAAGTGTTGTGTTTGCTATGGGTAAGTGGAATGACTTGCATTTGTAACAACAATGACTGCTCTGGTCATTTTTTTCTTTTGTCTGAGGTCCATTGAAAACTCAAAACACAACCTGTATTATTCGTGTCCAAGATTCCAGCTCTTTACCACCTCTGTGAGTGCTTACATGAGCACTCATTTGTGATTTAGCTGCTATGTGCATGGCAGTGTGTATGCAGTGTTCTTTTTTTTCTTTCTCCCTCCCCTTGCCGTAGCTCAGGTTTAGTGTGTTTAGCGAGCCTGGACCGCTGACAGCCAGAGGTGAGAGGTCAAAGAGCCAAGTTAACTCCATCAATCCCCCTGGACAGTTACAAACGAGCCCTCAACTCTGGTCAAAACAATCCCTGGATCATGCAGGACGGACTGGAGGTGGGGAGGGAGGGAGAGAGCGAGTGTTTGCCTCGGGCTGTTATGTGTTAGAATAAAACGAAAGTGGAAACTACGTCCAAATCAGATGTGTATACCGGTGATAAATTTTCATTATTAGTTATTATTATCTTTAAACATTGTGGAGTAAGACAAGGCTGTGGTCTTATCCCCATGTTATTCAAGATATCCAGAAAATGAACTCAACTGTATAACAGTCCAATGTCCTGGTACCTTGTTCTCCTTTCAACTCCTAAAAGCTTAATGAATAAATAAATAAATAAATGAAACTAAGCATCTCTAAAAAAAATTAAATTGTAAGACATGAGTGCTTACAAAAATATCCCCAAAAACTCCAACCAGCACATAATAGCAGATACCTGGCTGTTTTGACTGACCCCAAACAGACGAAAAGCTTTACAAGATACAGACTTGGTAAACACAAACAGATGAGATACAAAAAAAAAAAAAAAGTCCAAAAACATTTCCCAAAACACACACATGAAAGCATGTGCAGACGCACACACTCACACGCACTCATTTGGCATAGAATTGAAGTGGGTAATTAGGGGAGGTCACCAAGGAAACAGACAAACACAAGCAATTTTCAGACATACTGTATACTCACAAGATACATAAACAACCCTTTCTCTGTATGTACCGTCATCCGCCCACCACCACCATTACCTAAAACACAAATATGAAAACAAGACTGGAATATTTTATCTCAAGTTTTGTAAACAGCGACCCAAGTTCCCTTGTTTCCTGAGATACAGTTTGATGATTCGGGGAGATACGACCCTTAACATAATGTTACTTTGTCAAAAAAAAAAAAAAAGTGCCATGTCCGACATCCTTCAAGCAGGAGAAATCTGTTTTTGTTTTCCAGATTCAGAAGAGGGAGATTAAGATGTGCGCACTGGTGAGGGAGCTCACAGAGAGTAAGAAGCAGCACTCTGAATGTCAGAACGAGGTAAAAAAAAGAAAAAAAAGAAATAAAAACAACAACATCTTCATTATTCACAAAACAGATTATTTTTAATGCTCATGATTCATATTAATGTTAACTGTGTTAAAAGGTTGATACCTGATTCCACTACTATCAAATAAATGTAGCTTTTGTTCCATTTATTAAAATGGAAATTGAATCAGAATTAATTTAATTAGACTTTTCATGTATTGTGTATTAGATTATGTTGAGGGAATGTTGAGGTTTTGGGATGCTAGAATTAATATCATTTTATTACTCTTGTTGATTATGATGTTATTTATTTTTGTATATTTTTTTGTTGTGGGTGTTTTGAAGAACTCAGAGATTATAGTACTGATTGAGTGGCTTCATTGTACCGCGTATTTTCCAGTTGCTCCATAGAGAGACGGCTTCGGAGAAACTGTGCGAGGAAAGGGATGAGCTGAGAGCCAAGATGGAGGACCGGGGCAGAGAGTGTGTCCACCTCAACCAGACCAAAGAGAGGCTGGAGGCAGATTTGGCTCTGAGCCATGAGAAGCTCCACACCTTGCACCTGGAGGTCCATGTCTCTCTGTCTCTGTGTGCATGTGCTCATGTATTTGTGTGTGTTTGCATGCATGCGTAGGTCAGAGCTATGCAGCCAAATCTTACATTGTTAACCCAATATTCAACCAAACGCATGCACATTATGGGCTCAAATTCCAGCACATGCAATTTGTTATTTCTTTTCTTCAAGTGCATTTTCTGTGTGTAGGTCCGAAGCAGAGATCAATTAATTCTGCAGTTAAGAGCCGAAATGAAGACAGCTGAACAAAAGCATGAAAAGACACAGGAACAGGTGTGGTGGCTTGTTTGTGTCTGTATGTTGATATGCTATTTTCCTATGGCTAGTCACTTATACTATATCTGTTTTCTGATTATCTGTTTATGATTTGAGTGTATTTTCAGGTTATAATGTTGTAGTTTTAAAAGATTTGTGTCCAGCTTATAAAATATCATACTGGTTTAATATCGTAAATTTAAGGTCTCCCAGCTATGTTCTGTGAAAAATAGTTTTGGTTTTTCAGATTTGTTTCTGTTTTTTGGGATTTAAATTTGTCTCAGGGCTTAAATTCAATTGTAGGTAGCACTACAACGATTTCAAACCTGCCTTACTATTTTTTGTTTTTTCCTTTCATATGCCGAGGCTAGGTTGAATGAGCACCCTTGTGTCTTTTTTTTTTCCAACGATGACCTGTTTTACACCCACAGAGTTGCACACATCCACTCGAGGGAAGTGCCCAAACCAGCAGCAGTCTTCTACTGTTGGCTGCTGAGCAGCTCCATTAGAGCAGTGGGAGGCGTAGCACCTTGCTCAAAGGCTCCTCGAAAGTTGGAGCTAAGGAAAAGGGGAATCGTTACTCATTCATGTCTGCTTGTGCCCACATTTTCCCAGCTGGTCCTGAGACTAAACTGGGAAACTCTCTGACTCAAGCCCGATTCCCTTCACTTTTAGGCTACTGCCGCCCCCTCGCTGTCTTTTCTGTCTGTCTGTGAGCACGCTCTGTGTTCCTACATAAAGTTATTCCATTTCCGTCCCTCTCAGTTTTCCTCACTTTCTGTTTCTTCTCGCTTAGGTGGCAGCACTGGAGGGTGAGGTAAGACACTTTAAACACAAGGTCATAAGGCACCAGGAAGAGGCCTGTCAGTTGAACGAGAAGGTCAGAGATATCGAGCGGCTTAAAGACCAGAAGGAGAAAGAACAACTGCAGCTACATGGTCAGCTCTGTATTAGTCAGCAACAGGTAAGGACAAATTTTTACCTCTCCTCTTCACCTGCGCTCATCTCCACCTCCCTTGCAGGTGAAATCTCTGGTGAAATCTCAGTTGAACTCTGACCTGGAAGCTGTCAAACAGGCTCGAGAGACTGATGCAGAGCGTCTTGCTTCACAGCCGACTGAATTCTGAGCTCAGACAAATGCAGAGCAGCCTGAAGGATTGAGAGTCAGAGGTCGAGAAGCTCAAGGACAATTTAAGTCAGCAGCACATAGCTGCAGAGAAGTCTTTTGCTTGCTCAGTTGTCAATCAATTGAACCGCGATACTACAGCGAAACAATCTATGGTGCTAATCTAGTGGACGGCATAAAAAGAAAAATGGTGTGCATTTATCCGTCTGAGAGCAAGTGATCTAAATCACAGCAGACAATCAAGTAGTCAGTCCTCTGCCAGGAACAACAAACTGACCCGTTTCTGGCAGACAAGCTTTACTTTGCAGTCAACTTACATAGATTCCCATCTACATCATCTGAATTAACAAACAAGACAAGATGACCCCTCTGTTTGTCAACCTCTCACATCCAATTGGACCCAAACACGAGTACAGATAGGGAAAGATAGATCAAGAGAATAAAAAAACAAAAGAAGAGTAGAATAAAGTTATTATCAACCAAGGGTCAACTTGGGTAGTTATGTGACTGCCATGAATGCTCAAACGGCAGGCCAAATTAGGGTCAAAGCGATTTGTCTTCCATCATATTTAATGAGGGTTATTTGTTTCCCCAAAGCACAAGCTCCTGATTATGGTCACAAGAAAGCCGTGGTGTTCCCATTAAGCCTCGTTATAAGGCCTTTCATCCTGCGACAGAAAGAAACGCTAAATCCACTATTAGTATTTGGACTGTAGGGTAGTAAATGCATAAAAAAAAAAAATAAATAAGCACTTATAATAGGTTAAGTTGGCATATGACAACTTACTTTATGTTGTGTCTGTGACTTTAAATCTGTTACCTTGCATAACCTTGGGCAAAACATTCGCCATCACACTCTGAGTAAAATCAAGTGTACATGGGCTGAGTCAATGGTTTTAAACAGTCCACACACACACCTACACAGGTTGTTCAGTTTTTGACTCGAGAGCAGGGAATGAAAGCTGATGGTGCTCCTCCATCCTCTCCTCTCCTCTGGTTTATGTCTCTTTCTTCCTTTGCATGAGCAAGTTCTCTACTCAGTCATGCTGCCTCCTACCCAGTGTTAGTCCTTGATGGGCCCAGCTAATCCCTGGTTAAACCAAGCTGCGGCGAACCGCTGAAATCTAACTAGTTGGCTGTCATTAGTTGTAAACCCTCGTGTTCTGATCCAGATTACAGCGGGATTAATGTGGATGAACTCAGGCTGAGTGTTAGAGCGGGTTTAACTTTCTCAACCTCTCTGCTTGAAAGGTGAGCTATGGTAGGATTCCTTGTGTAACACCGGGATTAAGCTTGGTTTCACTTCCTTGGTTCCCTTTTCATTATGAGCGAGGTTACTGTAGAGCAGCATGATATGTTACACCATTACACCAAACTAGCATCAATTTCAGTATTTTTAGGAACATTTAGTCACAATGACACATATTTTCAAGTATCCTGTTTCACTGTTAGATTTTATGGCATTATAATGATGATGATGATGATGATGATGTAATAGTTTCAGTTTATTTATCCTTCTTCATGTGCGCATACAATAAGTTCTGGCAGTTACTTGCAACCTTCCTTGCATTCACTTGCTCCTTGGATAGACTTCTTTCCCGAGTTAGGAAGTCGCTCTTCCAACTTCAGTGTATTCATGAGCTTTTCTCAAGGTTATATTTATAACTTTTTTATGTAGACGAATCATTTAAAAGAACAGAGCTTGTAGAAAGATGCAGAACTAAAGTTTGATTGTTTTGTTTATGTCTGTGTAAGAATTCTGATAGTTGGTTCCAGCTTCTACCAAGGTTTGTCAGCCAATAGTATGATGCCATTGGTATCACGAGGTATCTGTGTTTCCTCAGCGATCAACAGTCTTAACAGTCGCCAGTTTGTGAAAAAAATAAACATAAGAATGGTGGAGTTCTACAGTTTGTGCCCAGTATACTGTTCTGCCCTATATCGATCAATATACCATATCAGAATTTTTTATTTGGACTTGACCCCAAAAGTCGAGTCTCGGCCCGGCTCTATATTTTATTGCTCAGAGCATTTAAATGTGTTTGAAGTTTGAAACTTTATATTACAGAGTGATTTTGTCCCAGAATTGGTCCTACACCAGTACATTCTCTAAAACCATTTAAATATAGCATTACCTGACCTGTTATCAGGGTTAACACCAATACATTTTTCTAAACCAGGTCACTCTACATGGACAGCAACTAATGTTTTAACCAACAAACACATTAGAAATGACTCATGAGCACAAAATTGATATTCAATATGTGAATTAATACGTCTCTAATCATCATTCAAACATTTACTCTCATCTACTGTGTTTCTGTGTGTATGATGTTGAAGTCGGCAAATCGTGTCCAAAGTTTTTCGCTTACTTTTTGAGTTTTTGTTTTGAATTGAGGCAGCGTTCAAATTTTTCGGATTATTTCAACACCACATAAATGCACTAATATATAAACAGTAACACTCTACACTTTAACAGTTGGCAGCTGTTCAGTAAATTTTCTCTAGAGCACCTACAGTATACAGTACACGAGCGAGTCCAAGTGTTACTCTCCTTTAAAAAACAGCACTTCGGTCACTCTACTAAACCTTCAGGCTACGGCTGTTCCACTTAAATAAAACACAACAGTTTATTCCCATCAACGTTGGCTTTTCATTTGACTGCATTTGCTTTCAGGTCGAGACATTTGAAGGGAACCTTAAGAAGCAGGAGGTTGAGATGGAACTTCTTCATCAGCAGCTTGAAGGAGCCAAGGAGGAGCTGAAAGATGCCAGTTTGCAAGCCCAGAGGCAGAACGAAACTGCAGCCATTTTTAAACAAAAGTATACAGCAGCTATAGAGAAGGTGCATAGGGTGCAAGGGCAGGTGGAGGTTTTGGAAGAGGAACTACGGTTCTCACAGCAACAGGTAGATCTTAGTTTACAGTAATATAGTATATTGGCATTATTGGCTGTTACTTGCTTTGAGATTTCATCAGCTTTAATCCTTTTCTACATACATACATTTTTTGTCCTCAGTCCATTCTAAAGTTCTGCCATTGCCTTATTCAGCTAAGAGATTCCCAATCAGCAACTCATTTGGTGAAGGAAGAGCTAGCTGAGCTGGCGCAGCGGTACCAGGAAAAGGTCAGCCAATGGGAGAATTCACAGGAGGCTCTCGACCAGATGACGGATGAGCTCCAGGCCAATCAGAATCTACTCTGGGAGAGTCAGCAAAAAGCAGACCACCTTAAAGGCCTGATAGGATCCTTGCAGGAGCAGGTGGACACACACAAACAGCAGGTCAGGACAAAAACGGACACACTCTACAGTATGTAGACAGAATACATACGCGCAGGCATAAATACACGTAATGCCTAGCAGCTAGTTTGTCATGTCAGAATTGATTTCGCACAGCTACTTTGTTGTTGTTGGCAGTGCTGGGTCAGGGATGTGTGAACTGACCAATCAGAGCAGACTGGGTATTCAGGAGGGTGGTCCTTAAAAAGACAGGAGCTAAAAGAGAGCGTTTCAGACAGAGGGGGAACACAGTGCTGCAGCTGTAGACAGTATGAGAAAAATTATGTGTTTTTTGAGCATTAAAGCATGTAAACCTCTTCTAGTAGTAACCCAAAATATAATTATGAACCTGAAAATGTACATAATATGTCTCTTTAAAAGACCTAGATCTGTGTGCTTCATTATACAGGCTAATTCCTTGTAATATTTCCATGTATCAATCAACGAAGCTGCTTGGGAGAATAAGAAATGAATATTGTTACAATCTTTATGGCGGTGTATTTTTTCAGGATAAAGTTTTCATGTGACCTCAAGACGAGGAAGTTCCCAACAAGAAAAATCGGCTTACGTGCATCAGTGTCGAGGGCGTCTTCGTGTTCTTGTGTGCGCTACCAGGTGCTCGCCAGCTCCATTAATGTGTGAGCTCGTGCATGGGTCTATTTTTGTGTGTGCATGAGTCATTGTACACATGTATGTGTGTGCGTGTGTGTGTGTACAAGTGTGGGTTTGTGCACGTGTGCACTGGCGTGTGTCACTTAATCTTTTCTCCTTTTTCTTTCTGTTTTATATTTACTACGTCAGGCAACAAATGAATCATCTTTATTACGGAGAAATTTAATTTGGATGAACTTAACTGCTGCCGCCAAGGTCAGACGGGCAGAATGTCATTTTAATCCAATCAACTTTAATCTGTTGGTTATAAAAGAGTTAGGCTGTTGAAGAATGGCTGTATCTCAGGCCCTTTATTACACTGGCTAATGACTTTGATTGTGAGGCGCCTATCAAGAGGTTAAGAGTTCTTATGGAGCTTCACGTCCTGCTAATTCTCTACCTTGTGCCACTGTTGGGCTCATCTGACCTGAAAATCACTAATGTCCTCATTCCCTGTTTATAAGAAAATCTAAATTGAAAAATAAAAGTGAAATACTTTTTAAATTTTAAAGAATGAATATAAAATCAATGTACAGGTTATAGCATAAGAAAAATAAGTGGAAACTTACACAATAGCTTGAATATAGTATCTTAATGCTATCTTTTTTCTGGTTCATTTGTATTCTGACTACGGAATATTTCACTATAACATAAAGATGAATACAAGAAGTCAAATTTCTCTCCTTCCCTACAAAGTCACAACTTTTGAATTAGTTATGTAATTTGCCTATATAAAGGAGAGCAGCTAATAGACTAAGATTAAGGGTAGCGATACATTCTGCCATACATTTAGGAAACACAATGAGCTCCATGGTCTTTAATTAAGTGAGCAATGCTAAGTTCTTGAGGTGCTACTGCCTTTTGTACTTTCTGACTTAACTTGTTAATGTGATGCTAGCTGTGTTGGAGTTTGTCAGCTGTGCTTGGAACATCGAGGCCAAGCCTCTCTGTGCTCTGCGATGCAACAAATCAATTCACATAATGAGTGTAATGTATAATGATGTGGTTCCTTAAGGGCACATCAGTGTCATTGTCATTTTTTATTAAACCAAAACGCATATAATCTGTTGAAATGCAATTCATGTCAAACGTGTCCCCTTTTGTGGCTTTGCTTTTTTAAGAGTCTTTTTTTCTGTTTTAAATCACCTGCAGTTTGTTACATTTTCAATGTATCATTGACTGAAATTATTCTATGAAAATGCTGAAAATTTTATATATTTTTCTTTTCTCTTTCTACCTATTTCACTTGCTCTCTACTCGTAGAAACTTGTGCTGGAGTGTGACCTACACTTGTATCAACAGACTCATTCTCATTCTGACGAGGAGTATCACAGTCTGCTGAGACACAGACAACAGCTGCAGAGGGTGAGATTTCTACTGTTCTGCACATTGAGGTTACACATTACAGATTACAGATAACACTTTTTGCATATCATGCTGATATACACCGTATATCTCGTAGAGTGGTAACAGATACATTCAGATAGAAGAATCAGACTACTTACATTCAAAAAAGGCAGAGATACATCGAAGAGTTATACTTACTTGAAGGTAGTTTCACCTTTAACACAAAATAGAAGCTACATTCCAGCACCTACATATTTTTTAATCGTGTGTGTGTGCGTGTTTCTGCATGTGTGTGTGTTTCAGCGCTGTACTGAGCAGGTTGAGCGCCTTGCGGAGTGTGAAAAGGCTATTCTTCAGATGAAGTCAGAGCTGGAGAGACAGTAATAACTGAGTCTATAAAACTCTCATTCTCCTCTGCTGATCCTGGTTCCTGTCCTTGTCTCTCCTCTTATGCCCTTCCCGTCTGCCTCCACCCCCCTACTCGCTCTCATTCTCGTAACAGTCTCACTTGCAAAATGTCATACAGTAGCACACTCTATGTGTTACATGGAAAATTTAACATAACCTATTTAAATCTTTTTGTTCCTATACTGCTAAACTTTTATTTTGGTCTTTTTTTCATGTTGCAGACATGTTTTTGTCTTTCACTGTGCTCATTTGTACCATGCATATCCTAACAGTTTGGACAGGCCGGTCACGTTTTCCTCTCCTTTCCGTAGAGCCCAGGAAAGAGTGGGTCTAAAGCAGAGTCTTGTTGCGTCCCACCATGCACACATGAGCAGTCGCAGCCAGCTAGAACAGGAAGTGCAAAGTCTGAAAAAGGAAGTTACACGCTTAGAGCTTGAGCTGGTGGACACCCAAAAGGTATGGAAGTAATGTGTATCCACTGACCTGTCCTCTAATGTAGAGACAACCATATTATTTTGACCTTTTTCCCCTCATTCAACTCTTTTTTCCACTTCTGCATCACCCTAAAATGTTGCCTGTATGCATGCATCTCAGGCTAAGAACATGAGCTTCTTGAGATTCAATTCAAGTTCTTTAAAGAGGAGTACTCAACCCACCTCCACCAGCACCACACACCCACCACTCATGCGATTGTCCCGTGATTGCCTGGCAGAAACAAATTGCCTTGCCATTAATTAAAGCACCAAACGTGCCAAGGCTGGTGAAATTGACTCCAATTAAGAGCTCAATGGGACACTAAATATTCAAATTACTCAAAGTGGTGACTGTAGCTTGGCAGAGTGCCAACATTGCTGGCAGTCATAGACACATCATTTTCGTGTGTGTGTGTGTGCGCATGTGTGTGTGTGTAGTGTAGTCTATGTGTAGGTGGGAGTGGGAACATTTGATTTTACACGTTAATTTGTGCGTCCTCTGGCACATTCAAGTGGTACATATGTCATGCCTACCCAGATCATATGTATACACACACGATTCATTCTCACAAACACACACACAGACACATAGGCGACAGTGGTATAGCTGTCAGGTCTTGTCCATTAATCCAGCTTTGTTCCCTGTGGAATATCACATAATGAGCCTGTGTCGTGTAAGGACACATGTACTGAAGGTTACATCTACAGATAATAGATAAAAAAAACATTCTTAATCAAAACAACCCATCATCATGATTTAGGAAAATTAATAAAAATAGAGATATCTGCTTTTACAAATGAAATCTTAATTTGTTATTCACAGACACATACACAATGCAAATGTGTATCATTTTAAAGGTTTAACTGTTTCATAACAGATGTCTTCTACTTAAAATAACTAAACAATAGACAACTTTTTTTGCTTCAACCTATCATTATGAATTAAATGTTCATTTCATAATGTAGGGTCTTTAGAATAATGACACCATCGGCATTAGATAGGTTCCCTATAAACCTCACATCTACTGTGCCACATCTACTTTTTCTGCCACTGGGCACAAACCCCCCCTGTAAACTGAAGTCAGGCTGGCAGCCTGGCACCATTTCTATGGCCTTTCACTATTTGGGATGTCACAAATCATGCTAATAGGCCATAAGTATGTGGATATAAAAACATAAATCTATCCATTACTGCTGTGAAGGACTTTCTGTTTATCTATAATATGTAGAGTTTACTTCTGTTTGCCTTGCAAACCCCCTAACACAATCGGTTTGCCTATGCCAAACAGCTCAGGCAACATTTTGTCCACCACCTGTGTTTCTCTAGCTGTACGGCTAAAGCAAAATATACAGTAAATATTTTTTATTTTTATTTTCTCAAGGTTTCCAGTAGATAAAAGCAAATGTAAGCAGGGAAGCAAAATCAAATAATAAGTAGTCACTCAATACATGTTTCAGGTTCCACTTGATAAGAAGTGTGAAGTGCATTCCTGACACAGTCTAGCAAGATACTTGATCTGAACGGGGGCCACAAACACCACATGTGTGCGAACATTAAAACACACTTCCTCACTTATTCACTGCTCCTCTCACTTATGCTGCAGGTACATGTGGCACTTCTCAGACAGTCAGAGGAGGAGCTGAAGGAGGCCAGACGAGAGGCAGCGAGAAGGAGCAGCGAGGTGGGCGTGAAGAGAGGAGAGGTGCAGAGACTTCAAGAAGAGTTACTGAAGGTTGAGGAAGAGATGAGATGTGCCATCAGACAGAAACAGAGTCTGAGCGGTCAAGTCAGGCGGTTGGGTCAAGAGCTGGAGGAGCTGCGCAGCAAGCACCAAGTGACAGGTAGTAATCGGTTCATCAGTAATTCATCAGTAACTCTTTTCATCCTTCAATATGTCTATTTATCCATCAGTGAATAACTTTTAAATAACCACACACACATAGTTTACAGTGTTTATACATATACAGTTTTAACATTTACCAACTATTTCTGATCAAGTGGTGCACAAGCAAATAGTTAACTGCGCAATATGTAATTTCTGGCGCTAGAGGTCTCTCAATCAAAACAAAACAAAATATCTATATATATATAATATATAAATAAGTAAGTGTGGGATCTATTGCTGATGCAAATATATCTATGTGATTCAAGCAGAAATGTTAATGGACGATGTAATGTTTGAAAGTTTTATTCACTTGTGTTTAGTCACATTCGCCGACTTCCTACCCCACTCTCTGACCCTCTACCAGAAGTTATAGTGACAGGCTACCAAACGCACCGTTACCTACCTTACAGATTTCTCTGGGTTTGAACAGTGTTGGAAATATTTGGGATAATGTTCAGTAATTACACAACTTAAAGTTCCCGTGAAGTCACAACTGCTGTTTATCACATATGTCTTGCTCCATAGCTCACCTATGCACCAACATCAGGCCAGACAATGGCAAAAAAGCCGTTTGAAGGTATTTTTAAAGGTATTTTAAAGTTTGTAACTGCCTGGAAAAAAATTTAAATGTTGATGACTACAGTCAGGGGCTTATGTTAATTTTTCATCTGATAAACGCTTTCTTTATTTTATGACGCTGCCATGTATGTATAAAAAGAAGAAGGTCGCCAGAGGAGTGTGTTGCTAGAGACCGGACTTGACCGATTACTGTGCAAAAATACACAACTTTATTCATTGATTTGGGTGAAACTACGTCATGTTTTATGGAGAAAATATTTTCTGCTGCCCTCGGGCTGCTCTGCCTTGAGAAACTCTGGAGAGATAGCTTTACTTGTTACTAAAGCTGCTAACAAACTGATAATCAGCATATTCTCAATGAACAGCTCCGGACCAGGTCCGTAACTGGCCTCCGAGAATGACGTCGGAGGCCAGTTACAATACTGAGGGGATTTATTGAGTTTCCTGGTAGACAATACCGGTAACTTTGTTGCTAGAGTTAGTGCTAGACTGGTGCTAAATGTAGTTAGCTCGGTGAGAGGTCCTTGTTGACTCAGCACGCGGTTGCCAGGTTCCAAACCTGGCAAGAAAACCACCTCCGTTATGTTTTCCCTTTATCAAACTAGTCTCCATCTTCTCAGAGGCGCCGTTTTCCATGTTCACTGGGAGCAGCCCATTCATGGAGAGGCAGCGTCGGCGACTTGATGGTTAGGGGTTCGGGTGGGGTGTAACATAGATTCAGTGCTATTGGCTGCTGCCTGTTTTTACAGAAAACATGTAACTATGCCAAAGCAACTAACAATCTATTAGCCATTTCATGGGGAGTTTTTTTGGACATTCTGCTGCAGAAATATAACATATTTTGTCTTTAACATGATTTTACCTGACTTCACTGTTTGATTTACTAGTTGACCTGATATTCTAGTTTGAGCATTCAGGCTTTGTTGTCCATCAGAAGCATAAAGCATGCTGGAAGAGCTTTACAGTGTGCCCTGCCTTTTTGTTGCAGAACCAGCCACAGTGCTGTTGGCTCAATCAGTTAGCTCAAATTAGCCACCAATGGCACAGCAATGGTGATTCGGTTGCTAGCTGTCCTCACGCAATGTTAACTCAGACACACACAAACATACACACACTCTAGATAAAGGTTTGATTTAATGGTGCACTGCTTTAGCTGTATGGTAATGATCTGGTTTGTGTGTGTGTGTGTGTGTGTGTGTGTGTGTGTGTGTGTGTGTGTGTGTGTGTGTGTGTGTGTGTGTGTGTGTGTGTGTGTGTGTGTGCGTGCGAGCATGGCCGACGGTGGCCTTTGTAGTGGTGTGTCAGTGCAGGAATGGTGATGGCTGGGTCTCTCTGGGCACAGAAATGTCTCATTAAGAATTAACGTACACATCTACGGTCACGCCAGGCAAACACCTCGCATACACACACGGCCATTTCTCCCAACTCCCACTGCTTTAATTAGCACATACACACTTGTTCTTCGAGGTACAAACACACACACTCTCACACACACACACACACACACACACACACACACACACACACACACACACACACACACGCACTCACCTATTGTCCGCAGAGAGATGAATCTGAGGTCTCTCTCCGTGGCAGACAGTGGCTGGCTTGCTCGGTGAACACTGCTCATTAACAAGATAGAGACAGAAGGACAACGCTGTGTAGCTTGGCCTTTGTCTGTGATCAAAACGCATTCCCTCAACTCTACGCTCCACACAAAAACCACATATTATTCCGCTTTTACCTTCAGCAAATACAATCCAGCAATGTAGAGCCTATTGTAATGACTTGAGAAGAATAAAGATGCAATATTATAACAAAGGGGCATTGTTTACCTGGATATAGCAGTGGCCTGAATAGAGTGGGTGAGGAGTTAGCTTGAGAAATTACTGTCATGAACAAAAGGCCTTTTTATTAACATGGAGCCCTTGCAGAGGTCCTTTTTGTGTTATGAAAACATGGCCTTTTTTTCTCTTATATATATGTTAAAAGGTCTCTGTGGCAAAGAGAGAGGGATTGGCAAAAAGGAGGAGAAGGAAACAGAGGATAGGAGGATGAGTTAGGAACCACAGAGGTGTCATGTGGATGAGAATGAAGGCAGCTGGATTCAATCAGATTGTGGCAGGAGAGGATGAAGAGCTGAAAGAGTGAAAGAAGGGGGTGATTAAAAAGGAGAGAGGAAAAAAAGTCCTTAAACTTGGCTTATGACTGTACGTGTCAGATTTACTGTCACTCTTTGACAGCATGCATTTTCAGTTCAGTAGATATTCTGTTTCTTGCAAAAAATAGTGAGTCCAGAGAGTGAGTCACACATCACTTAATAAACTATATATGGTGTTCAGATAATGCCAGTGTGTGTATAGTGCATATAGTGATTTAGACAATATAGCACTTACTGTATATATATATGAGTAATTTAAAGTGAATTGAGAACTGATTTGTGGCATGATTTTTTTTAACTCTTAGACACTCACTGTTTTTGAGTTTTATGTATACAGAAAATAAATTGAAAGGTGTAGATAAGTTAAGATTACTGATTTCTGATACAGTTTCCTCTGGATTTTTGTTTGGTATCTTCTAGTTAGCTGTTTAATTGTTTTATAAAAATGTTTCTATGGCACCCACCTGTCAAACCCAAGCGGAGATGAATGGAATATTCAAACATGGCTGATAGCGTCATCTTACAACTTAAATAAGATGTGTTGTAACGTCGGCCTTAATGTGAAATAAATGTGATGCTGTGTGACAACAAATGAAATAACAGCATAAACAAAAACACAATATCCATATTTCCACACTTGCACAAAAACAGAAATGTGATATTACCTCCCCTCTGTGCTGCTGATGTTCATCTGCCTAAAGATGATGAAATCATTATTGTGCGCACGTGTGTGCGTATGCATGTGTGTGTGTGTGTGTGTGTGTTGTGCTATCCAATCTGGATCCCTGGACGCACACGTGCACAGGCCTCTCTCCTCCAATTCACCTCTATTACTAGCTATAATCCCATTTCACACTCTATCGATCCCCAAAACTGTTGTTCACCGGAACCAGCAGCAAACACTGGCATTTCTCCCCATCATTTCACCACCATTGTTCTTTATTACACAAAGAAGCCCCCCTTTGTCTCAGAGCAAACTCAGCCCTGCTGAAATATGAATTATAAATGTATGGCTAATAAAAGAGAAGGGGGGAAAAGAGAGAGAGAGAGAGAGAAGGGGAGAGAGATAGCGATAGAGAGAAGTGGTTGGTAGAAACATCAGAGAAAATGACTCCTTTACAAGAGTCTATTGATCAGTTTCTATCAAAGGGGGATGTCAGACATGAGATTACCTGGCAGTTTGAGCATTAGGTGCCGTGTGTTATAGCCCCGGGCCCTTGTACCGCTGCCAGAGGATTGTAAATAAAGCGGAGAGGAGAGAGCAAGAGGGGAGTGCGTTGGGGTGTATGTGTGTATGTGTGTGTGTGTGTGTTAGTCTTTGTCTTTGTGAGTGTTGTGTGCATACAATTTTTTTTTTCTTGTGGTGTATTTGTGTGCATGACGGTGTGCGGCTGTGCGCCTGCACCTTTTGGCTTATACCCAAAAGCAGTGTTGCAAGCCCGTGAAACTTCAGAAAGAGAGAGAAAGAGTCTTGGGAGGCTTTGGGACGTCTCGTGGGAGCACCTTAGCCCGCTACGAATCCCCCAACAAAGCCAAAGGAAGCCCCTATGAAGCCTTATGAAGCTTTTATGAGGGCCAGGCAGGGCCCAGCTCTACCCCCAACCACTGATTCAGGGTTAGCCGAGTTTTCGTCCTTCTCATGTTAAAGGTTAGCTGCAAGAGCGGGGTAATCTGACCGCAGATCTGTGATTATAGGCCCAATGCTGTATGATGGGCTTTGAAGCTCGTATGAGAGGGAGAGATCGAGAGAGAGGGTTAGATTATGGACTAATGTCACACCTTTAGTTGTGAAGCCAGTATAAAAGGGTCAAGAAAGTGAGACAGTGAGGGACCCAAGATCTTAGATTGAAGACTTAATGTCATAACTTGACTCATGGAGCAACTAGAAACAGGTTGTAAAGGAGCCGAGGCCTCAGAATATGGACTACTGTTCTACCAAAAGCTGTTAGGAAGAATTGATCCACAATCCTCTGCGGATACACGTTTAATGTGGAACATTTTGTCAGTATTTGGTCATCAATCCCTGCTAAGCTACATATACCCCACATTTTACATATTTGTCTCAGGTAAACACCTGGTGTATGTCTGCATGTGAGCTATATCTGCTTGCTGTTTTTATACATTTTATACATTTTAAGTTACAGAGGAAGCTGTCTGTCTTTTCACTTAATTTCTTCCGTGTGTTTCAGCTGTGTGGTGTGTGTGTGTGTGTGCCTTCGCCTGTGTGCATTTGGGTGCAAATAGGAGTGTTTGTGTAAACGTTCAGTCCATGCAGCTAATTGCTCTCTCTGTGGCCTCTCCCTGCCCTGGTGGGAGGTGTCACTGAGGTCACCTCAAAACTAATGACTTGAATGCGAATTTGATCCCCATCTCAAGTTTTCACATCTCTGCTTTATTGATTATTGAGATTCATAGCAAACTTTAACCTTGAGGTTGAGTAAAATGGCCAAGGTAGGGCGCATACATGCACACACACACATATATAAAAGTGTTTGTGCATCGTTAAATATTTAGCAATTCCAGTTGCTGCTTCAATTTTCCCAGGGCTTCAGTTTAAACAGTTTGGATGCTGCAGAGCCATAAATTAATCATAGTTTTATTAAATGTAGATTTTCTTTTCTCTATTTCTTCCTTTCTACTATTGGTTTTAGCTTCCCCCCTTATTCAGTCTGTCCCACCACTTCCAACACAGCATGGTGTGCGGCCCTAAAAGCTTTACAGCAATACACATATAACATTTCTCTATTTCTATTTCACACACTCAGATACACAAACACACCCTCAAAGTCAAGGTCCGTCCTGTAAATATTCAACACACACACACACACACACACACACACACACACACACACACACACACACACACACACATACACACACACACACACACACACACACACACACACTCAGGAGCGCACACACCTCTACATATTCAGTGCACACACCTTCTCAATATTCACTAGCCTTGGCCACCGATGGCTGACAGTTTATGTTATATTCAATGAATACTGAATTTAGTGAAAAGGTTTTAAGAGCTATGAGGAAACATTGACTCACAAAACAGCATACAGAACAAAAAAACACGCGGAGAAGGAAGCAAATCCTTAATTTTAAATTCAAACTAAAAAAGGGGCCTGCAAAAGCAAACCTGACCAAGGAACTTGACTAGTGGTTTATTATGCATCCGCTCAATGTGCTAAACTACTAAGTGTAGGACAATGGGGTTTTATTGCATGTAGACGGAGGAGACGGCTGAAAAGGGAATGTGATTGAAGGGATGCAGTCAGGAGCATGAGCTCAAGTGGCCTGCTTAAGGTAAAGAGTGCCATCTATTGACGGAGCCGGGAAACGCTTCTTTTGTCTCCCAACAAAAGGGCTGCTGCCCCGTCTCAGTGTAAGCAGTGCAATACTTTCACTCCTTCCTCCTCTGCCTCTGAAAGGCATTCAGTGCCTCTTCTGTGCCGGAGTTCTTCGCTTGGCTTTGAAGGCGGCTCGTAGTTCATATTTTCCCACTCCTGCTGAACTCCAATCAATAATCACCTCTGCGTATGCATGTTTTGTGAATCATTCTATTAACCTTGGTCTGCTGGAAGATATAAAGTACTGTTAATCTTTACTCATCTTATAAATTTCTCTCTTTGAATATGTTTTAAAAGAAATTCAACTCAGCCTCAAGAGCTATTTTCCACAATTTTAATAATATCTCAGTTGGAAAATGTCAGTTTTTTCTGTCACATGGACGTTTAAATTAGGCATATTCTCTAATGAATCTTAACCAACAGTGTCTGAAGTGAACTGTTGCTCTTTATCTCACACTTTTCTCCCCCTGTCTCTCCTCTCTCTCTCCCCTGCTCAGTGGAGGAGTTGGCAGCCCGTGCAGAGGAGGCGAGGCGGATGGAGGGGCGCCTGAATGAGGGAAAGCTAGCAGAGGGGAAAATAAGGTAAGAAGGGAGAGAGGCAAAGAAGCTTTCTCTCTTGTCCCATTTCCCATCGTCCCCTGTGTAAGCTCAGTAATCAAAAACATTTTTGCTTTTTTATGTGCGGCATACAGTAGGCTGTTTAACTGAACATGTGTCGAACAGAACAGCCCTGAGCTCTAATACGTACATTGTTTAAGAGAGTCTACAAAGAGAAATATCCAACTTCTCTGTCTGTCATACGTTGTATTATCGTGCCTGAAAATGACTGATCTGCTCTGCACGTTTCTGCTCCAAACAGAAATATCAAAATGCGTATCGATGGGACACGGTAGGTAAGCAGATGTCAGGTCATGAAGTTCAGAGTTCAGAGGTGAGACCCCTGGTTGACCCCTGTGTGTCACCAGGGCTGCGGTGATGACATCAGCAAGCATGTATCACCCAGCCGAGTGTGTGTTTGTGTGCGCCCTGTTTGTGCGCGCATAGCTGTGGTTGCGGCTTTGGCTTCGACATGACCTCACTGCAACGGTCTCCGTCTTAGGGAGTTTCTCGGTTAAAGTCAAGCCATGGAACATTTTCATCGTCAACCGGCAATTTAAAACTCGGCATGGAGACTTTATAGGTTACATTCTGAATTATTGCACTTTATTACATTTAAACCAATTTTAGGTACCAAATGGTAAAACAATCGCTGTGTCTGCATATTATATCCATTTGCAGATTCATGCTGTTTACAGTTAACCCAGTATTATCTAATAACTGCAAAGACATGAAAGGTTTTTAAGCAACAACACCATGCTAATGGCTTCCATCTGTGCTGTGGGAAATCCCCTCCTTTCTCCACAGGATGCCTCCTCTCTTTCTTTCCCTTCTCTCTCCCACTCTGTTCATCCTATCATGTGTTCTCTCCACGGACCAATCTATCAGGCGTTTTCTTTCCTTTTTGTTTTGGCTGTTCTGCTCCAGCTTCAGCTTTTACTACCACTGAGCTACTTTATCAGTATCACTTTTAAATTCGTTGCTAAAGCATTTAGTCAATTAATCTGTGTGTTGAGATGCAGACAGAACTCTAATTTATTTTGATAATATATTAAGGAGTTTGTGTAGTAAATCTTGTGGTAATCATTTGAAAAGATGACTCAAATTGCTAAGCATTTGCTGGTAATGCCAAAGATTTTCTTTTTTCATATAAATTTCTGAAAAAAATACTGTTCTTTGAGCTTAAAGTTCAAACTTTATTAAAGCAAAAAATTTAGCATCTTGGGGGTGTACTGGTGAGGTTTTGAGACACTGACCATAAAATGTTCGCTGAAATGTTTTGTTAATTAGTCGATAGACAGAAAATCAAATGGCAACAATTTTGATTAAAGTAAAATCTTTTTGGACTGTTTTGGATAAACAAATAATTTGAGCAAATCGCTTAAACTCTGATTGATAGTTTTCAGACTTTTCTGACATATAACAGATGAACCGATTAACCGATAAAACAGTCAACAGATTAATTGATAATAAAAACCATTGACCCTTCAAAAAAGATTTGTGATAGCTCATTGTTTTTGTCAGTTAGACTTAATAGCTAATTATCTGCAAAAATAAGAAATTATGTACAAAGTGAGAAATGTAAATATTGAACTGTGCATTATTTTTTGTTATATTAACACAAATGCCAATAAAAACTAATGGTCAACATTCTGGTCTTTCCCTGCATAGTCATTACTGTTTTAACTGTAAAATCCATAATGCACCAACTTCACTTCACTGTCCCAGAAGTTTTGCCTGCACAAGGCCCAAATATTTTTTACTATTCATGAACTTGTAATTTTTCATTTTTATATTTGCTTTTCGAGGTATGGGTCAAGATGGGGGTGGTTTGTTTTGGTCTGTGGTGTGTGTGTGTGTGGAAGTGTCGGTGGGGGTGTTTGAGACTCGCTGAGCGGCCGAAGCGAGGCTGTGGAGGGAGGTTTGTGGAAATGGTAATCATTTGTCGTATTGATCTCGCTGTAGCCAGGGCAGCTGGCACGCACAAACTCACTCGCACACATGTACACACACACTCGCAGACACTAACTGACTCACATGCACACAGACGCACAGTTGCGTGGCAGGAATAGACCCCTTCGTATTGATCCCCTTCACATTCCCTTAGCTCGGCTGCCACACACATACTCACGCTTTCTGTTGCTTACGTTAAACACAGATCTGGATTTTCAAAAAACTTAATATTGGAACTGTGTACTTTAAAAAATGTTTGTGTTTGTTTTTGGGAATGTTTATGGTAATAATAAATGTTAAATGTGAAAAAAATGTAATTACTTTTAAAAAATTCATCGAAGTTGTTGAGGATTTTTATTATTTATGCTTTTTCCAGTATCATAATAAGTTGTTTTTTTTGTTTGTGTGTGCAGGTCAGTGGCTGTGAGGCTGGAGACAGAGATGGCAGAGCTCAGGAGGAATCTTCAGCATGCTGTCGATCACAAACTCAAGGCAGAGCGAGAGAAACGGGATGCACAGGACCAGGTAAATAAATATAAATACACACCAGACCTGAGTGACATAGGCTCGGCAAATAACATATTTGTGTTTGTTTAAATCCGCTTGTAGCGCAGCACAGGCGAGGTGTTTGTCATCCGAACCACTGAGATACTGTCTGTACTCATGGAAAGCTTGACCAATTTCACCACTTTATATCTTTTAAATGTCATTATCCAATCCACCTGCCAGTCATGTTATTGATTTCTGTTACTGACCATACTTAAAGTGGTTTCAGGAAATATTTGAGCCAGGTCTACTGTCCTACATTAAAAATGAATACTAATACATATATGTTAAGTATGCCTCTCCTCCTCTCCTCTCCTCTCCTCTCCTCTCCTCTCCTCTCCTCTCCTCTCCTCTCCTCTCCTCTCCTCTCCTCTCCTCTCCTCTCCTCTCCTCTCCTCTCCTCTTCTCTCTTCTCCTCTCCTCTCCTCCCATGCCCTCCAAGGTCTTCCTCCCCTCCTCGCCTCTCCCCGCACCCCCTCTTACCTTTTTGATGATTAGTGGCATATATCCGGTGCTAGAGCCCGGATTATCTTGTCCAAGACAGGGAGGGGTGTATGCGGGACCTAAACCTGGCAAGGTGATTTGGAGCGTTAATTCCTGGGTGTAATATTCCCTGATATTCCCTAATGTTCTGCCTGCGAGCGGGGGGTTGGGGGGGTCTCAGGGGAGAGTGGTTGTCAGAGCTGAGCTGCCGCCGTACAAAGGCAGAATGGATAATTAAGGGTAAAGCCAGGACGGGGAAGTGATGTTCATTTAGATTCGACAAACTTTGAATTCTGCCTTGAGCAGCTGTGCACAGTGGTTGCTCTCCAGATCTTGATTTTGCATTTTGTTCAAATTCTTAAAGTTGCTCCTTTTCTATCTCCCTCCCCTTTATTTTTCTCCCTCTGTTCCCATGTTCTCTCCATTTCTTTCTCTTTCGCTCGCTCTTTCTCACCTTACTCTTTTTTTTATCCACTCTGTCTTTGTGAATAATGCAGCCCACATAGCATGGCACTCCTTTTTTTTCTCGACAATAAAGATTGCCCAGGGCCAGTAAGACACTGACTTAGGCCAGTTGATTGGTCAGTCAGTAGCCAGGTCAGTGCTCGCGAACACTTCTTCATCTAATTCTCAACTGCTGAAAATCCTTTCATCTCTTTTCTCTCTTGTACAATTTCTGATCAAACATATTGCAGGACATGACAGAGTTAGTCACAGGTCTGTCAAGTCAGAGTCATGCATGAAGAAGATATGGGAAGGGCTACCAGTGTATTGATACAAGTATAAATACATAAGTACATACATAATTCTGTTTTATTCACAATATGTTTATTTATGATAATGTGATGTGAAGATATCATCAGAATTCATTTTCACTGACAGTCAGTAAACAATAATACTGAGGTATCACCCAGCCCTACCTGAAAACTATTTTCACTATTTTCAAGCAATTTGCAGATCAAGTTTTCTCATTCTCAAAGAAATAAGTTCATATCTTTGGAAATACGCTTATTCTCTAACTTGCTAAGAATTAGGTGAGAAGATCAATACCACTGTCATATGTGTTGGGTAGCATAATGGCTTAGCTTAGCATAATAACTGGAAACAGGGTAAAACTGCTAGCTGGACTCTAGAGCTAAAGCGAATTAAAGTGTTTTATCCCGTTTGTTTAATCCATTCAAAATTGGAAGTGAAGTAACGTCTAGTACCGTGTTTTACCAGAGGGTATATGAGATTGGCTGGATGCAGTGACCTCCTGGAAGTCACTGCTGTCACTCCATGCATTAGTCCTGTTACCTACAGCCAAAGCCAGGCTAGCTGTTTTCAGTCGTTATGCTAAACTAAAATAACTGCCTGTAGCCTTATATTTAACAGACAATTATGAGAGTGTTATCGATCCTGTCATCTGACTCTCGGCAAGAAAGTAAATAAACTCATTTCCCAAAATGTCAAACTAATCCTTCAAGGCAGTTATACCACGAACAGATGCTCTGCCTGTAACAACAGCCAGCAGCATCTCGTCACTATGATAGTCTGACAAAGATTTAGCCTGTTGGGGCAACTGCAAATGTTGTGGGGCTTCTGATGTAGCCAGCGGATATCCAAATAACAGATTTCCTGGCTAAGACTTACTCTTCGCTCTTTGCTGGTGTACAGTCTAATTTGCTATTCAAGATGTGAGAATGGAGGGGGATTCAAGAGACAACGTCTACGACTGGATTGTTTCACAAGTAGCCAAAAACCTGGCTAAGCTAATCGCTAAATTGTCGCTGGGCGATAGCTGTTGGCTTCCAAGATTGCATTTCGACTAATGCGTTCCAACACTTTTCCTCTCCACACAAAAGAGGTGTTTATCTGGTTTTGGTTGCTTGTTTATCAGCAAGCAACAAAAAACCTTCTAAAACTTAATTGGTCAATATTACTCTGACTACAAATGGACTACAATTGGAAAGTAGAACCCTTTTTGTACAAAAAATCTGGTCCCTAGTCCACAGATTCTGCATTCATGTGCAGGTATCTGTTTATAGAGATTACAACAAGCTGACAGTACAATCCCACCCACCCCCTGGCATGAATGGACTGACAAACTAGAGGAATTCATACTTTTTGTTTATTGTATGCACACATCTGCAGTGAACTGGGAGTGTGTGTATGTACTTACTTTATGTGTGTGTCTGTGTATGTGTATTCTGTGGCTGGTCTCCTGCACTCATACTGTACACAATCCCTTACATTTCTCCTTTGCGTTCTTGCTCTCTTCCATCATCTCAACAACAGATGAGCTTTTCAATGAATTTGACTCCAAACAGTATTTAAACACCAGTGTGATGGCCGTTCTGACTATGACTCCTTCATTAGGTCCCAATCTCTGTTATTGACCAGCAGAAGATGAATTATCCGCTGGTGAAAAAAATCAAAGGGTTTGAAATGGTAAATGGTACACTACAGTGGCCTATAGAGGAAATCTATATTACAAATTGCCTCAGTGCACAGTAGCTGAACCTCAGATAGCTTTGTCTTTCTCTGTGTGTATGTCTTTGTATGAAACAGTGTGTGTGTGTGTGTGTGTGTGCGTGCGTGCGTGTGTGCGCGCGCGTGCGTGTGTGTGTGTTTGTATGTTGCATGCAGAGACTTGTTTGTGTTTTTTGGGTCAGTTTTGTGTTTCTTTTCTGATATGGAGAAAAGGATTTACATGGTATCTGGCAGTCAGTTTTATGATTGTATGTATGCTGCTCACCACACACACACACACACACACACACTTCAGTCGATCCCGGACTCATGCGGGGACAGGATTGTCCCCGCATGAGTCCAGTTCAAATACGGCTGGTGGTAAACATAAGTTATGTTTTTATGACTGATCAGATCATCCCTCTTTCCTTTCCCCTCTCCCTCACTCTCTCTCTCTGCGCCACACACACACACACACATTCACAATCACAGTCATTAGTGTGTTTACCTCAACTTCTTTTAGCATGGAGTAAAAGATTTCAAACCGCTTTAATGAGAATTTGCAGAAAAGTTTTCAGAAAGCAAAAGTTTATCAGCGTGTTTTCATTCCCATAAACTTTTCTAAGTCGCCCAAAATCTTTACAACTATTGATGTCATTCTATAGAAATACAATTAGACAGTAGCTTTTAATCACTCCAGTCAGCAGGGCATCTGCCTAGTGATTAGAGAGACAAGTCTGGTCCCTGCTCAAGTATCCTTGAGCAAGATACTGAATCACAAATAGCTCCAAGACTCTGTATAATTCTGCACAGTAGTCATACATGGCCGTGGGTGAAATCAAAATGTAATTCGCTCCAGTTTCCTCCATTTTCCTTTAGAACTACAGCAGTGTTCGATGGTGATTACGCTGCTGAACATTGATGTTACCTCGTCGTTTTTGGGTGACAAATCTTCACCTGCAAGTGTCTCTGCTGATTTGAAATGCAGGTGTGTTTATTTTCCTGAGTTGGTCTTTGGAACGGTCTTATGTTCATTGATCTCACTCATTATACTTGATAGAAGCCCTCAGCCTGGCCTGATTAGCTTAGAATGACCCACACTAGATCACTGTTTTTTACACACACACACACACACACACACACACACACACACACACACACACACACACACACACACACACACACACACACACACACACACACACAGGTTTAATGATAGAGAAATGAGAACAGACAAATGAAGCTCATTTGTTTAGTTGATGAATAAAGAGAAGTGGACCAATTGTCGGACTGTTTAACCATGGAATGGACTTTAGTATTTGTTCAGCGTGTGCGTGCATGTGTGTCCTTGTGTCCCATCACCCTCAAACACAGCTCATTAAGCACCAGTCCTGTAATTCATTTGAAAGTTTTTATTATTTTCTCACATTGTCGTGATAACTTTCCGTGTCCTTCTTAGCTGTCACACTGCCTCTCTTCACCGAAAAGAAGGCCGTTACGTCTGTTTTAATGTGCATGGAATCCAATGAATTAGGACAATTTGCTGTATGCAAAGGTTCATGGGATGTGGTAAATGTTATGATGTTTAAAGGCTGTTGCTCTCTCAGGTCATGTTTAGTTTAGTTTAATAGATATAATTTTTCTAAAAGCATTGAATTCATAATTTTATATACTTGCGTGTTTGTGACCAAGGATTATAACACTTGATTAAATGAGTGGAAATGAGTCTTTACAAATCACACCTGGTACTCGTTGAAAGTGTCAAATTTATATAGGTAAGTTAGAAAAGAAGCAATTATTCAAGGCTAACCTTTAATCATCTCACCTCAGTGGCAAGTTTTACTCCACTAAAATGCTCTTCACAAATTCCAATAGAGCCGTGTAATATCACCCTATTCTTAATCCAGAACCAATGAAGACTTAATAACATCAAAAATGGAGAGCCATGAAAGTGTGCTTATTTTTCATTTCACCATTTTACCACAGCAGCACACTTTTCTTTTCCTATTTTTGTGAGATTTTGTGTGTCAGTATCAGTTCCACATCTCATATAAATACCCCCATAAGCCCCCATAAGTCAGTCATGTAGGAGATAATAACTTATTATAACTCAACACCTCCCATTACTACATATTATTTATTTTCCAACTGTTTTATTGAGGAAACGCAAGGCACACTCTGTATGTTACAGTCGTTTACAACAGGGCTGGCAGTATTTTTCCAAAGTCTTGCTGCATCAGAACAATACAGCAACAATAAAACCCTAAAATTGTTCTTTTGTGCTGCTGCTGCACTGTTGCAGGGTGGTCACCTGGTCAACTAAACATTGGCCAGATTTCCAAATGGGAATCCCTCATATCCAGGACACACTTAAAGCTCTCTATTGTTGGAGGTTCCCAACAAATATGGCAGTCTTGGAAGCTGCACAACACTATTTGCATCTTTTTCTTCAGTATTCCTGCTGCACTACTAAATAACCTTAAATAATGCAGAATCTGTTGACTATGAACACAATAATATCAAGTTACTAATATGTACTATGCTAGTAACTTTATATAATTGTGTTGAAATGCCATGACAATTTTTAAAAAATTCTTTAATTTGGTCATTTGAATTATTTTTCTCTTCTTTAACTTCACAGCCTTTACCTTTACAAAAGCAAAAGGTAATTTGACCTGTTAACAACTGGCCTCTATTTTGTGTCCCTGCTCGATAATTAACAGAGTGTATCTCTGCAACTACAAGGGCTATCTGAATAATCAAGGTATCATAATAAAGGGAATACTTGAAATATTTGTTCAGATGTGTAAGTATAAGTATATATGTCACTGGATCTGAGTAAATTAAGTTGGCACACAGCATAAATGAAAGATTTTTTTTTTTTTATCACAAAATGGAATGATGCAGCTGCAGCTCCAAATCTCTAGCAAACCATAGCAAAACATCTAAACATTACCTCTGCCAACTTTTATGCTAATAAAGTGAATCACAACAAGATTAGAGAGATTTTAGTACAGAGCACTCAGGCAGAATCTCCAAATGTGCCATTTTTGAACATTTTGGCACCATCTGTGCCATTTAAAATTCATCAGGTACCAAACTATATACTTCACTTATATGTTACCACAGGTGTTCAAAAACTAGCCTAACTGGCTTCCGCTCGGGCTTAACAGGTTAAAACAAGCATCCTTACAACTTTCCGCAATAACATGCAGTCTCAAACTGTCTCTTTTTATGATTTAATTTTATAAACTCTCTGACCAAAGGCTAAGTAAAGACGATTATGAATTTGAGCGAGCGTTCCATGCCAGCTTTCTGTGTTTGGCAGCTCCTGACATTCAGTGATGTGGACACGATTCAGTCTGCGCCCAAAAACCTAGCCTGAGTTCCCTCTAAAAGGACAGATGGGGGGAACTTCATCTGCCTGGGAAGTGGTTGAGAAAAGTCTAGCAAGGCTGCTAATGTAGTTGTGCTCATGCAGGCAAGATGCAAGATAGGGGACTTGAATAATGGCAGCCACTGATAAACAACCCAGCAGCATGCGTAGGAGAGAGCAAGATGAAAGGACTCGGGGAGAGGAGTCAGGCCATGCAGCAGCAGATGAAGGTAATTAAAGAAGCCATCATCAGCATCATTAATATGCTAGATCTGCCGTGGCCCACTGACTAGTCTAATGGAGAACATGTCATCATCGTCACCATTAGGGAGAGTGGGACACACATAAACACACGCACACACTGTCTTAATGTTGGGTCACGCCATGATTATCACCATTAAGCCTAGAGTGAGAAGACCTGCTTAGGAAACCTCATTCTCTCCTGCCATCGTACACACATACAGTACACACATACGCACACACAGACACACACGCGCTTGTAGATCTTTAATTCAGACTCTGTGAGTGATAAGTATGCATATTTAAGTGATGTCAGGCCTGTTGGGTCTTTTAATTAGACAGAATGAATGAATGTTTTATAAAAACGTGTTTAACAATAAATGTGTTCATTAATTTGATGAGAGGATGTGCTCTGATGAGCTGAGTGGAACAGAGTAATGGCTCGTATTCAGCTCTGGCGGTTTGATGGTGATGGGAGCAACAACCAGGCTATCTGTCTCTGATTTTCTCCTCATCGTCATGCTCCTCTCTTTACCCAGAAAAAAAGTTAACTTTGAATTATGTTTATCCCGCGACCTTGGACAGTTTGGTCTGTTTTAGTGAAAATGCACTTTTGTGCTGTTACAGCTAATGTGCAATGTGATACCAGTCCACAGCTCCATGGAGAGTAGAAAAGATGGAAAATCCATTAAGTCCCCACAATCTTTTCTTTTTTCTGTCTGCAGGTATTCTTTGTGGTTTGCCATGAAAGTTCATTCAGATGTTTAAGTTCAGAAAAAGATTGTGGACTCGCACAAAGTCCATCTTGTATCTTTTGTCAATGAAAAGTGTGGGCTGTGGACTGGACAGCCCGGCCTTATTCTGATAGAATAAACTATCAAAATGATAAATACTCTTGCAGCAGATTCCAAATCCTTCACCAGCACTGCAGTACTCAACTCATATTTTCTAGCTTAGACCTGAAAGGGGCCGCTGGAATCACCAAACTCGGTTATAAGTGTGTCCCAAATGAATTTTGTTGCCCCTTTTAGCCCCCATCATCAGCTAAAATATTTGTGCAACAAAACCAATCTAAATGTTAAGCAGGTATGCTACTTTACTCCTCCCCCCGCCCGCAATCACACCTCCTTTGTCCCTTTTTCTCTAAATGTCCCTCCCTCCCTCTCTCTTTCTCTCTCTCTCACACACTCTCCCCCTCTTTCTCACACACCCTTTCACTGCCTCCCTTGACACCGGTGGAAACAGAGTGATGGTGTGTAATTTAGTCCTAATCACAACATCAGACTTACGCTGCGATTTACATCCCTCCACCAGCCGAGCCAGTCAGACAGTCAGGAGGGAGATGTTAATGTGAGACCACAGGTAATTACTGTCATTACAGCGTGCCACAGATCCTGCCGGTGTGTGTGCATGTGTGCGTGCGGAGGTGTGTGCAGATGTATTGTGAGCTCTGGTGTGTTTTGAGTTTTTGAACGGTCTGGTTTGATATTTTTTGTGTATGTAATTAATATTGGAGTATTACCGTGTGTTTTGGGGCAATTATATCACAACAGAACTTCCTTCACACGGAGATGTGTCCATGATGAGACAAAACAGAAATGAAATCACAAACAACAGGGGAGTCACAATATTTATGCCGTCGTTAATAAATGTAGTTACAATTGATGGTGTGACTCAGTTTACTCTTCAAAATTGAATGATTTGCTTCATGTAATTTCACTCTTCCCCCAATTCTTCTTCATTGCTTTATTTGTTGGAATGCAGCCCTCCCTTAATCTAAATGAAATTTAAAGTTTAATTCTTAATCATGTTAGGAAATTTGAATTATTGATTACGCGTCACTGTCATCCGCACAACTTCCTTTCACATCCAATACAGCCTATTAATTTGTGTTGTTGAAGGATCATTCTCTGAAGAGAACTGCACCTTTATTTATCTCACATTATTGTGACAACAGTAGGATGTTGTCCCGATAAAAATTAAACCTTTCTGCTTTTCTTTTGACCAGAAACTGACTTTACTGACAGTAACCTCTTCTCTGAAACACACAACTTAAACTGGAACTCCCCCGCAATACATCCATTTGTCCATGTATCAGGTAGTAGAAGACTGGTACAACATTGGCTTCCTTGGCAGTATTTTACATTCAAAACATTTGATGCTGCAGCAGACTTTGATACAAGATTGCCCATTTTGCTGCAAAAGAACACGAGCAAAACCTGTGAATTTCTATCATAGAATATATGACAAAATTGACTGGTCAACTTTTGAACCAGCTGCCCACTGTGCAGCTGATGTAGTGCAGGATTAAAGATCACCCTCTGTTAGATAAAGTTGCAAATAACTTAAAAGACTTTGACCTCAGGCAACTGAAAGCAAGATATTTTCACTTTAACCCTTACATACACAGTGTCCACTACAGTGGACTGATATTTGGAGACACTTTTAATCATTTAAGCTCGAGTACCATGTCGCAAAGCCTTGTCCACAATTCCAGTTGAGGAAAGAGGAGAAGCACCAGTTACCTCTAAAAACTGTTATTCTTGGAAAAACAGACAGGTAAAAAAAAAGAAAAGAAAAGAAAATAGACCATATAAGGTGTTAGAAATCCTTTTATTTCTGTGGACGCTCTACTTAAGAAGATTCTGCATGATTTTGTATGTTTTATTTAGAATTGTGATACAGTTTACACTTTAATAATTTCATTGCACAGCAATATTAAATAGTCTTCAGATTTTATCCAAATACAGGTCCCATCCCATAGGCAGAATATACCCTTTGCCGCATAGCATTTACTGGAGTCAGCAGGTGTAATTTCAGTCACAGACAAAAGATGTGTAGGACAAGTATTATTAAAATTTGGATAAAAGGATTTCATACATCTTATTTAGCTGAAAAATATTGTTTTTACCTGTCTGGCTTTCTGAGAATAAAAGTATTTAACAGTTATTACAAGAATGACTTTTGATGACTTGGATGCATGACATTTATCTGACACTTTCAAAATAACATATATTGGGGGAAAAAAGTATTAGCATGATTTTTCACTTTTTCAAGAGTAAAAACATTTAGAAAAAAAATCATTACTTTGTGATTCAATTATCCGTGCATGAAAGGGTTAAACATGCGATGCACAGGCTGGAGTCCTGTAACCAATTTCTGTGTGGCTGATAGAAGTTTGACTGCTATTAAAAGACACACTGATAAACCACGAGCAATTACTATACAACGCAAGTCACTGGACTTTATGAACACTGCAGAAAGTTCGTCTCTGTTTTATTTTTAAAACCTCCTCCCCCCTCCATTCTTTGCTCTTATTGTTGTAATCACCTCTCTGATTACTCCAGCTTTCATCAACAGTGTCTTATCATCTCTGTAACATTTAACTCTGTGGTGTTCCAGATGAACATCAACAGGATAATATTTGGTCTGGAATTCACACATACGCTCACACATACACATGCACACAGTTCATGATTCAACTCGCCCAGCAGTTGATATTTTTTGACATTTTAGGTTAATCATATGACATTTTTGGATACTTAAATCATGGACCACATATTGGAAAGTTTTTTTTTTTTTTCTTCATGTTTGCCCAAGTCTTTGTGGGAAGATGGGATGGCATATCAAGGTGTTTCCATGGCGATAAGGGTAATGTGTCAGGGTCCCCAGAGTTTAGGCCTGGAAAGGTCCTGACTGATAAGCAGAATGAAAAAGTCAGCAGTTTGGCCAGTGCCATCCCATCCCTGTTCTCACCCCTCACCCATCTTCTTACCCCCCCTGCAATCTTGTCTTCAGTCTTCTTCTGCTCTCCCCCCATCCTCCATCTTTCCAGGTGCAAAACCTGCTTAATACTCCCTGTGCTATTTATACCTGCGTCTGCAAATGGCATCTCTTTCATCCCCCATTATTCTACACTTACTTAATTTTTCTCTTGTGTTGCTATTATGCTCTATTTTTGACATTTATTTTCACCCTGCCCTCCCCCTGTTTCCCATCTATCAGAGCCTTACTTATCCCCTCCTTTTTTTTTTTTCATTTCTTTATTTCACACCTTTGGCTCCCTCCTGCCATTTGCCAGTGTTGGATGTTAATACTTTCCTAAGTGAAGGTAATATTTTATAAGCTTCAAAACTCTGTTTTAACAAACACATATTAAAACGCAGATGGTGTGAATGCTGGTGTTCAGTCAGAGAATAGATGAGGGTGTATACAGTTAGGAAAATAACTAAACAGAGGGGAAATGTAAAAAACTATGCACAGCATTTTACATTGTTACCATTTACACTGTCGTATGACGGCTTTTGTTGTGACAGATAATATTTGACTGTGTTTTGTAGGTGGAAACACTCCGGTCGGAGCTTCAGAGGACACATTCTGACAATGCAAACCTTCGCCATGAGAGCCAGCTGGTCATGACAAATGTCAACCGTTGGATTACTGAACAAGAGTACGACCACACTGCTTTCATAACATTTGCACATCAAAAACTCTTATAAACAGCAACAAATCAGTGTTTCCTGTATGTTTTCTTATTGATAGTGTGTGTTTGCAGTATATTTTTTCATTTTTTTGTCTTATTTTTCTACAATGTAAAGCCTACTGAGTAATTATTAAAGAAACACTACTACATTATCTTGTGTGTTGCATTAGCACGTAGTGCTGCAAAAAATACTGTTGAACTGGCAGGTGTTTATATCCAGAGGTGGAAGAAGTATTCGGACTTCTGTATTTAAGTAAAGGTATTTACCACACCGTGAAAGTACTTTATCAAAAGTAAAAGTCCTACATTCAAAACCTCACTTAATTCAGCAAAATGTGCTTAAAAGTGTAAAAAGTAAAAGTACTGATTCTGCAGGAGAATGGTCCCTGTCTGTGTTTTACAATTATATATGATGTGTTTGCTGTAGATGTTTACGATAGAGCTCATTTTAATACTGTTAAGTAGTTTAATCTACAGCAATGCATCATATTCTATAAGACATTACATGTTTGTCGTGTTGCTGCTCTCCTGTGAGAACCACGTAGCTAAAAAGTCAACTTTTCATGGCGATTTCAGTGGAGTAAAATGTACTGTATTTGTGTTTGAGAAGTATTAGATGTATATAGTTACATAAAATGGAAAACCTCAAGTAAAGTAGGTCAAATTTGTACTTAAGTTCATATATTTCATATAAACACTGTTTATATCTTCAGAAAAGCCATACTGGGTGTATTTTTCAAGTTAATGTTTAGATTTCAGAGTCTGTCTTCTCTTTTCAGGGCGTCCAACGAGAGTCTCACTGCCCAGATGAAGGCCCAGAACAAGGTGCTGCGCATCGTCACAGAAGAGAAAGAGTGAGTGTTTATTTCAGAGTGAAAACTATAGTTGATTAATAATTTTTGTTTGTGTGGGCATCTGTGTGTGTAAGTCAATCCTGTGAGGTGTATTTGTTTACTAAAGATGACTAAAGATGGCGAAAAAACAGCTCAGCTAAATGCTGCACCTGCAAACTGGGTCGCCTTTCCCACCAGGAGAGTTTGGGATTATAATGTGTGTGTGTGTGTGTGTGTGTGTGTGTGTGTTTGTGTGTGTGTGTGTGTGTGTGTTGGAGTGATTCAGGTGGACTCGCTAACATACTTGCACCTGACAGTCAGTTTGCATGTCTGCGTCATCATGACTCACACACAGAAACACAAAAACAAGCAAACACACACACACACACAGACATGGGCGTGACATATCCCTCTTTCCAGAGATCAAAGTGGTCTAGCCGTCTTCTGTCATGCCACCCCCCTGCGGTGCCATCCCTCCCTCAGCCCCGCCCAGCAGCACCACTGTGTGTCTGCGTTTTCCTTTTTCTTTCTCTCACTCTTAACTTAGACTGAGTGTTTCTGTGTGTTTGGTTCTTGTGTTTTTGTTATGGCAACCTGTAGCAATGGTAACAGTCTTTATACACCTGGCACACACGGGCCTTGTGTTTCGTAGAATGTTTAGAGCCCAGCACCTTCCATGAATATACACGAGTTTCCTGGGGAGGTCAGCGGAATTAGTGTATGTAACAAAGCACCATTAAAAAGAGACACACCGGTGGCACTTTCAAGGTTTTAGAAGCTTTAACTAAGTGAGCTAAGCATGAATAAAAGTATTCAATAGATAAAGTTGCTAACCTTAATCTTTATTAATGAATGATACCCCGTACCAATCGCTTCAAGAATGGCGATTTGAATCCTGTTACCATGGAAAATGCTGAGGATAAGAAAATATATCTCTTCTTCCACACCAGTTAAATAAAACTACTTCATGCTTCTGATGCTTCATATTGCGGTACGACAAACATCCCAACAAGAACTTGTTTTAACAATTGTTGATACTGAGATCTGGTTGCACAGTGGAAATATAGCATTTCATTATAATGGATCAGGATATGTGTGTGTGTGTGTTGGAGATAATGCCTGAACTGCTAGTTAAAGTCTGTTCTGGAAGCAGAGAAACACAGAGCCCGTTGCCAAATTTGTGGCAGAATATTTTGTCTGCCATGTTAACAAGAGTCTCTTGATGATAATGGGTGTCTGTCTTTCTCCGAGTCTGCCTCTCTATGTATATTTCTCTGTTTAACTCTGGCTCTGCATCTCCTTGGCTTTGTCAGACATCTTCAGGAGGCTAATGACACATTGAAGGCGGAGGTAAAGCGGCTGAAAGAAGTGGCGGATGAGAGGGAGAGAGACACGGAACGCTTCAAGGTGAACAAGTGCAGAGTGGAAAAAGCAGTGAAGTACAAACAGGGAGAGACAAAAGAGAGTCGATCACTAACAGGTTTGTTTTTTATTCTATTATTGTTTGCAGGCCCGGATCCGAGACCGGGGCATCCGGGAAGACGAGAGAACGTGAGTCATCTGTGTGTACGTGAGCTAGCGTGCACGCGTGACTGTACATATGAGCGCATACATTTGTGTGCATCCACCAGCTGATCAGAGTTTAGCATTCACATCCAACAAAAGTGTTGCCCATCATGTTTCGCTCTTTCACACGCAATCTAGCCCGAACAAAGCTGATGATGATAATAACAGCTGGAGTGCCAAGTTGTGAATGAAACACCCCGTGGGCTTAGCCACCTGTGTGTGCCCGTGTGTGTGTGTGTGTGTGTGTCTCTTCTTCAATCTCCAAACGTTATTCATGCTGGGCCTTTAACAATGATTACACTCCAATCAAGGGCCCATCCTCTCCTGCCTGCCACCCCCATGGCTGTCAAATAGCATTCATCAATAGAGAGGAGATATATTTATTACCTTCATTAAGGCAATTAAAATGAATGTGGCACAGATGGGATTTGGTGTAGGATGGAAGTGAGAACAGAGGGTGTGTGCGTGTGGGAAGAGGGTGTTTGCCGGGGCACCTGCCTGCAGCAGTTCTCCCCATACCCCCAGTGTGACCCCCCGAAGGTCTCCCTCATTAACAACACCACCCCCCTTTATACCCACCTCGCCCCGTTTTGCACACGCTCATGTTGCACCCCTCCCCTAACGAACCACCAGGCTCTGTTTCCAAAACGGATCAGATTTGTTTTGACTGGGGTAGGTTTCCAATGCTATTCAAAGCTGTCAGTCATTTTAATGATATCATTAAGGGGCCGCGACAGAAAGATGAATCGCTTTTCTTTGTCTTTCCCTCATAATTGCGAATGAGCGAGAGAGAGGGGGGACAGAGCGGGAGAGGCAGTTCATATAGATGTATGCATAAGAGGGGTTTTGATTGAGCGAATATAATAACATGGAACGAGATAAAAACAGTGAATGAAAGCCTCTTCCATAGCATCTCCCCATCCATTCTCTCTGTTCTCTCTCCTCTTTTCTTTATTATGAGGATTCCTAATTTATTTCATTTCATTATTGCACCCCCCCCCCCTCACAGAAATGCCATATGTATGAAAATCATGCAGCTATAAGGCAACAGATATGTCATGATTTCTGCCATATACATTCAGTGTATAAATCTCATTACGGGTGGCAAAGGGGATATCTGCACAGTGTCTCCCACCTGTCACTATCACTGACAGCAATCAACACGGCGTGAAGGTTTTGTCATTAGATATGCCTTTATTAAAGAAATTTATTATGATTACATGGCCTACTGTTCCAAAGCAGCTGGAGTGTCAAGGCTTTGCGTTGTGGATGGCAGTTTGTATTAGTGAGGCCCACAGAGAGGTGAAGAGAAGAGGAGCGGAGGAGATAGAAATTTAGATTAATAAAAGATAGAGGTCTCTGTTACGTTTAAGTTTGAAACGTGAAAAAGCGCTTGATACCAAATTATAGCCACACTTTGCAGTTTTATTGATTATTTTTAGTTTTGTAACATCTAAAAACGGAAATCTAAGTTAGAAATAGAATCAGGGGATTTGTTTGCAACCCCATATATCTGCTGCCAATCATATAGAAAACAATGCAACCACAAAGGTCCGTTTTCTAGCTAAATTATGAAGAAATCTCTGTGTCAAATCAGTCAAACCCATGAATCAACAGGCACGGCAACTGCTGCAGGATCTGGAAAGATGACATCTGGAGCACACGGTTATAGGAAGAGCTTTTAATGCGGCGCAGCAGCTAACATTTCAACACAAAGCATGTGTACGTCAGAATAAAACCCAACCAATTGTAACCATATGTTCCTGATCTCAGTTTTCCAGATCCATTTAGTAACTGTTCTGGAGCTTTCAGTGATATCACACAATTGTCCTCAACAGCATGGGATTGCCCATTTTTCTGATCAACTTAAGGACTTCAAATTCAGTTTTATACCTTGGAAACAGTAGTAAGAGAATAGACTCTTACCACAAGGTTCACTTAACAGTCATATTGATAACATTTTTATGTAATCATTTTTAGAAAATAATACATCTACAGAGCATGGAGAAAGATGTAGAATAAAAGTGTCTCTTTTCCTTAAAACATTACTATGATTGTAAATGAATTATTTAATACATTTTGTTTTGGTTTGTCAGCCAATAGTATAACAACACTGGTATCCCGTGATATCTGTGTTTAGTCAGCGATCAAGAGTCTTGGTAGTTGCCAGTTTGAGGGGAAAAAAACTTAAAAATGGCTGAGTTTGGCTACAGTATGCCGTAGTACTGCCCTAATGTTGGCAACATAAACTTGCTTGCATTAGCTAGCTCGTGTTAGCTTATGTTTGCTAGCTAGCATTAACAACGGTAGCTAGCATTGGCTAGCATAAACACTTGAGAGGGCAGGTGATTCGAACAGCGGTGTTGCAACGTGAATGCAATGGAAGGGGAGAGATTGCTGAATGTTATCAATAACACCTCTAATAGCTAAAACTACAAAACTAAGACACCAGTTGTTCTTGTATTATTAGCAATGCAAAAGAGGAAAAACGGTTCTAAAAGACTGGGCTTTTGAACTTGAGAGCAATACTTGTTTGCCTTAAAGATGTAATACGTCACATTTCTGCATTTAAATGTCGCAAAAATAAAGTAAGAAGAAGAATAAGCTTTGACAACAGCCCTACCATGCAAAAAGTGGTTCTTGTTTGTGCAATTATACTCCAATCTCAAGTTAATTAAATGATTTATCAAAATCCTTCATGTTTCACCTCAAATTATCTTCGATAATGTCTTAAAAAATTTAAATAGCAGTGCCTACTGAAATACACTAAGTGGAGGAAGCAGAGATCGATGCTGTTTGCTGCGGCTGTGTGACACAACCCATGTGGGGGAAGCGCTCATAAAGCATCAGGCATCATCAGTCGCACCACTAACAATGTGCTTCCAATTAAGAGCAGCCAGTGATCACAGCAGAGAATTTGTACAAACAGAGAGAGCCAAAGTGACAGAGAGACAGAGAGAGGAGATAAGAGGGCGACTGTGTGAGAAGACAGTCAAGTCTTGCATAAAATGTGAGATGAGAGCAGTAAATAAGAACGATGAGAGTGGAGACTGGAGCAAGAGGGGAACCATGTAGTTTATTGCCGGGTTTAGAGAGCACGGCAGCTTGGCTTTGACACTAATGACTGTAATTATACACATGCTGATTGGGTTAGGCCGCTAATTACACACATCCATGTTTGCGTGTAAACACAGGAACACATGTTTACACAGGCGTCATGCCAAGCGCTCAGCGCATCGCTGCCTTCTCACATCGGGTGCATAAATCTCACACAGTTGTCTCAGCGGCGGTGATGTTTCATGATGTGCTGAAGACCACATTAGCATCGAGGAAAGAGTTTAAATCATGTGAAGAAGCTGTGGAGATGCAGCGCTTTGGATTTTTATGGAGCTGCAGCTAACGGCTCCTGTTTTTCCTTCAATATGTAGCAGTGGAAACTTTTACAATTTGAGAGATCAAAGGAAATTCCAGCATTTCTTCCTATTAATGTTCTTTGTATCATCATTATGGTGTGAAATTAAAAGATTTGGAAGGGTCAGCTGCAATTATGTTCAGTTTATGGATGTCATTTTCAGGAAATGAGGTTTCTTTTAAAAAAATGCTTACATTGGACAAGCTTAATTAGTGAGTTAGTTAAAAGGCAGGGATTCAGATTACGGTCTGTCAGCCGGTGTATCTATGGAATTCTTCTCAGATTAATTGTCATGCTTTATTTTCTGTTTGTACATACTCGGGCAAATTAATTGTAGAAAATAAATATGCAAAATTTTTATTTTTTTATTTTGCCTTCATCATTTATTTAAGACTTAAACAGTGATTCATTAGAAACGGATTAATATTTTGGGGAGAGTAAAGTGGATAGTGTTTTTATGCAGTAGTGTGACTGTCACTTTTGTTTATGTTGCTGTTTTATTGTGTCGTGGTTGAGGTTTACCATAGACGGTTACAAATACATGGGAGCTCAATGGTTCCACTAATGAGTCTCATAAACTTTTCAGACAAAAATGTCAGTTCATATATTAGCATCTCCATCAAGTGTCTCCTCAGATCTTAAATGTTTAAAGATATGGCTAATAGGGCCAAAAGTTTGTGTGTGTATATGTGTATGTGTGTGTGTGTGTGTGTGTGTGTGTGCGTGCGTGTGTGTGTGTCAGCTCGCCCACGTCTACAGGAACAATGATGCCATTTATTAGCGTTTCGAGGGAGCGTGCGCGTCTTCTCAACTGAAGCAAAACGGGACCGTCTTTCCATCCGCTGCTCTGATAGGAAATCCCAGCTTGCTCTTTTACAAGAAAATTAACATTGGGGAGGTACAGTGCTACTTTAATGGGCTAAGAAGTCTTCAATAAAGTATTTAGAAGGTTTTTTCCGAATGCTAACTGGACAGGTTCACTGGGGCATGAAAGAAAGAGCGTAAAGCGGGGGCAGCAAGCTCTTCAGCCCGTACAGAGCACCATTATCCACCGTCGTTAATTTAATAGACATTCCTTAAGTCAGCCCTGGGTCTGAAGATAGCAGACCCTAACATTTGTTTGTCATTTCCCAAAACGTTTTTAATAAACAGTTAAAATCTTAAATGGCTTCTTGTACTCTTAATGTTCCCTGGCTGCGGTTGTGTTCGTTTTGTTTTTGTATTTTTTTTTTATTCGCTTTCATATATAATTTAATGATTTCTGGAACCCATTTGCTCGCCCATCTTTGAGTTTAGTAATAAGTTATAATGAAGATGGTTATAATGAAGATGATGTGCGCCAACTTCTTTATGCCCCAGATTTCGAGGACATTTGATCGAAACTGTTTCGTCTCGCGAATGCATATCATTGTGCAAAAATGAGTTTCACATTTTTACCATAACAGTAGCAAGTGTACTCTTTATTGAGCACATGAGCCAGTTTCAAGCAGCAGCCAGAAAGCAAAGTTTTTTATTATTCTGCAGGTGTGAAGATGTACTGTAAAGATGTCAGAGTCAATTTCTCGTATATGTTTCTTTGTGCATGTACGTACGCTTGTGTTACAGCACGGAAAAGCAGGGTTGTGTAGCTCTAAACCTCAGCAAACTCGAGAACATGCAGACTAGACTGCGACGCAACCTGGAGGCCATCGGAATGCTAAATCAACAAGTAAGAGCACACACACACAAGTATACACACACACACACACACACCAGGTCCTGGCAGTCCTTTTACCCGACAGATACAAACACACACCCACACACCGGCCCACCTGCTGTTGAGCTCACACAGAAGAGGAAGCTTTCATGCGTCCAACTTCAAACGAACACGCGCACTTACACACACAGGCGCACGCAGACATCCATTTCCCCTTCCTACGATAAAAGTAAAAAGTCGGCAGCGGGGTGGGGGCGTGTGTGCAGCGCGGGGAAGGGGGGACAAATCGTATCGGGAAAAAGCAGTGACGTTTCTTTCCACTGGTAAATGATTTCCCTTTCATGAAACTGAGAGAGGGATGTATATCAATACAGCCTTGCTGATCTCTCCATGACAGCGTAGGGAAATGGCCCGCTGTGATAAAACAATGTGGGGGGAAAAACACAGAGGAATATTCTGAGGAAAAGCTGACATTTTTTACTGTGTTGAACTTCACAAGAGTCAACAAATCACCAAAGGAGAGACGAATCAAAAGTACTCCTCAGCCCCCTCAGTTCTCCAAAACTCCAGGGCCTGGGGAACGGCTCACCCGACTTTTGTTAGTCTGCAGAATGGCCCGCTGATTGACGGGCTACGAAGAAAGCTGGTACTTGTTGAAGTTTATAATGCAGCGTTGTTTCGGTGGAAAAGCAGATGGCATTAGTTGCGTGTATGAGATGGAGGAAGGTGGAGCGGATGGAGGAAGAAGAAGCAGATGGAGAGAACGATAGAGGTGTTGTTTAACAGGTCAGGTGTGTAATAGCACCTCTTAATCTCTAGTGTGAATCATTACACATATTGATCCAACATGGACAGTCTGCACACACACAAACATACAAGCAGAGTTGGAGAGGATGAGATACGGACAGTTCATTTCCACAAGGCTATTCCCTTCACTGTCCACTGGACACACACACTCGCACACACATACAGATATCGGCGCAGAAGCTGAATAGGATGTCTATGTAAAAGGGTTATAAATCAGGTCCGTGTCTCTGCTTTGGATCAGTCTCAGTCTCACGCATGATTTCCATCCGACTGTCAAGCAAATTTCATGCAAACTTTTGAAATGTCACACAAAATTAGATGCAAATTAAGTGATTTCTCATCATCTTGGATGAAGAGGAACATCAGCGGAAAAAGCTGGGATTCTTTGAAGACTTGATTAGCATTAGGCGAGCTGTTATTGTGCTTTAGTGTCAGCCATTGTCCAGGTTGTTTCATGCTTTCATGCAATGATGAAAAAGAGACGCATTATTCCAAGAAAACCCTCCATACAAGCAGCTGCGTTAGACGGTGGATTGACAAGTATTGCACAGTGTTTCCAAAAATCCAACTTCCTTTCCAAAACACCATTCAAAAATAACCAAATTTAAAAAACTTTCTTGCCGACGAGAAGAAACCTGCTCGAAGTTTGCTGTCTTTGTTCAGCTCTTCTAGCTCAGTAATTTTCACAATTCCTATTAAAACACTTGAATGGAAAACCAGCTTTACCAAAGAAAAAGTGCAAACACACTCATGCACCAGCAATGAAGCACCCCCCTCCGTGTCTTTCTGTCTGTCTCTTTCTTCCTTTCTTTCTTTCTCCCCCACTTAAACACATCCTTTTCATCCGAACATATGCACACCAGTTCACCCGCCGTATGTGAGGGGTTGAGGAGACAAGCTGTGATTTTTAATTTCACCCCCCTCCCTTGCAATTAGGAGCGCATCCAGAGCATCCAAAGACGGGGGGAAATTAAACAGGTCCCCTTGAATATACGGTTAATTATAAATGTCAACCTCAGTGTTTTTCATCTGGAAATTCTATTGCTTTTGGCGTCACATAAAATGAACACGTTGTCGGATGTTTGCCTGTTGAAGATAGCAAATACTCTTTAAGCGTCTTAGGATGGTTCTGACACATCGACATGTCATTGGCTCTTCGAGGGTTAAGCCTAAGACCTTGCTTTTCCTAGTCATCAGATGTAATACATTTACTCAGATTTATTGAGCGTGCATGCGTGTGTGTGTTTGTGTGTGTGCGCGCGCATGCATGTGTGCGTGTGTGTGAGATGTCTGGAAGGGTAATGTTAGCAGAACCGTCCGGAAATGTGTCTGTCTCATCTCCATTTGTGTTTTTCTCTCTCCCCAACACACACTCACACGCCTGCACACGCACACACATGGCCAGACATGTCGATGTGACATCATTCTTTAACCGCAGCTTTCACACAGACACACACGCACACTAAAAAAACAGATGTGGACGAGTGCAACTGTCATTACCCAACGTGTCTCTTTGACTCCCCATCCTTTAATTTTCTATATAACTCTCCCTCGTAGCTAAAAATACATAATTTCAAATCTTTTATTCCCTTTTATCTGCCCTATTACAATTTTTCCGACTGGCACATTTTGCATATAATTACCACGCTGTACAACAAAATGTAAATGCTATTATTTTTTTGCCATTTAAAGCTGCGTTTTAACTCACTCTCCTCCCTGCCTTTACCCAAATGTCCTTGTCAAAAAATAAAACACCCTCAATTTAGCTAGTCTGTAATTGTGTTCCAGGGAGCCCAATCATGTTCTGACGACGTGCGATTTGTTTTGTGTCACGGATGATTTTGTGTCAAATCGACCTCTAATGATCGCTCAAATTGGTTGTTTTCATGTAGAAATTTACACCGTCGCGTGACTCCCACTTGCAACCATTTCAAACTGTGAACGCAATCCTTTCCTGAAACCCCGGCACATTTTTTTTTTTTTTCTCCATTTGCATTTCTGTTTCAACAGGCATGAAAGTAGCTGTGAAAGATGAATTAGGCCCATAATGGGGTGTCAGCTACCTCATCAACCTGATAGCTTGTTGACTTTTGATGCTGGATATTTATTGGTAACTTCAAATGATTGCTTTTTAATTTGGTTGATTTCACTAAATGAGTGTGATGTCAAAACTTCCTTGAAACTTTCGCCCGAAAATTCGCTCTCCTCGGTCTGTTTCACGGTCGCACATGAAGCTGTTCTGTCAAAAATGTTGTTATTGTCTTTGTCTTCCTCTGTGCATATGTCTCTTTCTTTCTCTCTCCAGTTAAACGCCCTCAGCGGGGAGAATAAGCGGTTGCGTAGGCAGCTGGAGGAGGAGAGGTCCATGCGACTGCTTCCTCCTCCTCCCACCTCCCAGCAACGCTCCGCCATCCTCCTCCCCTTCTCCCTCAGTGCCCGCCCACCTCCTCCCTCCACCTCCACCTCCCTACCCTCATCCCTCCGCCTCCCTCATCCCCTGAGCCTGCACACAGGGGACTTTGATGGGATTCTAACCCGGACCGAGCTAAGCGGAGCCGGGCTAGAGAGGCCAGGTGAGTCCCAGGCTTCAGCTGAAGCGTTCAGGATTAGACCGACCGCCTCTGTGTCTCTGGAAGCTGCTCGGTCTGGGAGGACAAGCAGGGATCTGACCAAATGAAGCCCCCTGAAGACTTTGACCTGTCATGACTTCTTGACCTCCAGCTCCTCACGAGGGAGTGTGCTCAGTATGAGGTTAATGTCCTGCAGGTCAAAGTCAAGTCCCAGGGTGCTTTTTGCCGGAGGGGTCCTCCAGAACCAGCGAATGATGGAATTTCATCAAATTGTCAAAAATCAACTTGATCATGTCTCTACTATTGTGCCATGAAGACATTTATCCCACATTTTTATATGTAAAATAAAATCTCTCTTCTACAGTATTTTACATTTCACTTGCAAAAAGCAATCGATTGCATTCTCAATCTGCTCTGAGCAGCGGTAGCTTCTAACACTAGCCATTTCTTCTTCAAATAGTGATTTATTTATTTTTTTGCAACAAAACTGTAGCACTAAGCACTAAAACATGTTTTTGTGTCTGCACTTACTTGAAAATTCCAAAAGTTCTGAGGAACCATAATCAATTTAATTCAACTTAAACGAACAAAACAGAACCAGTGACTGACTGCGGATTCTTGAGCGTTGATGAATGCGTCCTCCTCATTCATTCGAAGCTTTGGATAAATGAGGGACGGCACATCATCAGTATCCACAGACATGCCTCAGATGTTGATACGAGTGGCTGTAACACAGTCTCTGATTACGCTGCAGCTGTGCGCCATGTGTCCTGCATCGACTGCGGTGAATGTGGCCTTGTGTCTTCATGTGCTGGTACGTTGTGTGTCTGCGTGCCTCTGTCTCTGTGGGTGAGTGTGTGCTTGTGTGCGATTGAATGTTTATTATCATAGATGTTTTATATTTATTGATTTTTCTCTGTTGCTGTGTTTAAGCCCCCTGTGTTGGAAAGACGGAAAAATAAAAACAACCACACATTTGTGAGTGGTCGTACATTTCTGTCAGTATGCTGACTGATATATCTTACTTCTGGCATGTTAACAGGCCTCTTAACATGCCATGATTAGGCATTCTTTAATTAACTGGTGAGGCACACAAATATGTCGACACAGGTAACGTTTCTAATCAGCAAAACCTTTCTGCAGATTATCTAAAATGTGGTTTTGAAGCAGTGACTATGGCACACTCAAGCCACATTGACCTGCTGTCCTTACATGCACGTCTACAGGTGTCTCATGGCTCTTTTTATATGTTTCTAGCTGTTGAATCAGAGTGTTGCTCACTCACACAAGCAGAGACGAGGAATAGAAGCATGCTAATATCTGAACTCAAACAGAAGGAGCGCTGTTATACTGTCATAATGAGAATTGTGGGGAAAGCGGGTCTCAGGCCACATTTGGCTTCCTCATCTTCTCCCACACTCTCCCCCCCTCCCACCTGTACCCCACCCTCTCCCACCTGTCCTCCGAACCCCCCTTTTTTCATCCTTCATTGGTTCTGTACATACATAGCTGTTGTATAGTTGGTCAGGATGTCGTACATTTTAATGATTTCGAGCAGAGCTGCATGTCCTTGTTAGCTTGGTTTTCCTCATTTGCCATGTCACACTCAAAAATACCCTCCTTTTATGTGCAAACACACATGCGTGCACCCACTCACACATCAGCGCGCATTCATATTCTTTCACAAACACGCATGCACGCACGCGCACACTTACACAAACGGCACAGTCATTAAAAATGAAACCACAGGCTTTTTTTGAAAACTCCCAGGACTGAGGGAAAAGTCAGCGGCGCAGCGGTGAAAAGAGTCCCCGTGGAAACAATGAGGAGAATGATCATTTGTTGTTCTTGAAAACCCGGTGAGGTTTCACAGAGGTTAAGCTTCCCTTTGATGTGTTTTTAACTCGTTTCAGCTCTGTGGAGGGATTAGTCAGCCTCTCACACACACAGACGCGAATGCACACATCGGCACACTCGCACACAAGCACATACAGGCTCTTAATTTCCACACCATGAGCTCTTCTCTCACAAAAGGCGGAAAGCACAGAACAGGCTCCTTCCTAACCTAATTTCATCAAATGAGAGTGGGTGGTACTTCACTGCTGTATGTGTGGTCCCTTGGAAATCTGTGGTAAACCAGCAAAATATTGCAAGTCAGTATTTTCTTTTTATTCCAAATTAGCGTCAGGCTGTTTGTGAACAGTGTGGGCCCTCAACCACGAGAGAGACGGAGAAAGAGAGACAGAGTAGCTGTTGATCATCACAGCACTCATTACAGTGTTTACGAGACATTATTTGATCCCCATTTCAAGATACAAATGATTGGGGTGCTTGTGCCTATGATGTGTGTGTGTGTGTGCGTGTGCGTGTGTGTGTGTTTGCAAGTGTGTGTGCGTGTGTTATCAGCTCCGGTCTGGGCTTCCCTGTAGGTCTGTGTGTGGTTGCCCATGCTAATAATCACACAAAAAGCTTATGAGTCCAAGCCATGCATGTCGTAAGCAGCCCTGCTACAAATAGTTTGTTTTAACCAACTTGGAGCACCGGGCGGGTGGAGATAGACGGTTGCAGGGTAGTTCACAAATATGATAATATACCCACCAAGAATAATTTTCTAGGATCACTATTAGTTAGGAGATTCTTACAGAAACTCACTAAAGTTATTAAATTAAAGCAAATAGGTTTCATTCTACTTGAACTTCAAGTTCGTACCGGTCAAGTTTAACCCTTTCTCCCGCAGTGCTCCTGATGTCCTAGTCATACAAATCAAATGGGTGTTTCTCAGTTTCTGTGTGGGATATGTGTCGTTGTACCTGGCAATCCAACCCAGAGGCAGAGGTGAATGTGTGGTAATGACCCCGTCTGTCATGTGCACTCACTCAAGCCCTCAGCTTTGCCCAGTTTGCTGCTGAAAGTCGATGGAACAGGTCCAGAGAAGAAGAAATATGCTCTCAAATTTGGAGCACTTCCCCTTTGTTGATATTTGTTGACTTTTGATTGCTTCATTGTAGGCTACATTTTTCTAAGACTAAGACTTATATAATGTAATATAATATAATATAATGTAATATAATATGATATAATATAATATATAAGAAAAACAATAAAGTTATTTTACTGTCCCATCCTTGTATAGGTTGCCACCTGCCATAAAATGGAAAAGAGAAGAACAAGAAGACGTAGTAACTGGCTAGTGAGCTACCGCGTGTGGCTACTACTGCCACACAAAATCATGCTGGAGGAGATGACAGACGAGAGCGAGACAGTCTGAAGCAGTGTGGGTAATGTGAATACTTTTGACCACATTAATCATGTAGTCAAAGTCTGATATTGTGACAGCCCCAGTCCATATTGTGGATGCATTCTGTTAACATAAAATGCATGAGTTTATGTGTGACTGAGGATAATTTCATGTAAGAATTTTGACTTTTAAGAAATATTTTATAGGTAATTGCCTTATATCACAACAACCTGTCCAACACGTGGGACAGCCCTTTTGTCATGTGTAAAATGCTTCAGCTGGACCAGCTCAAGATTCTGCCACTGTGTTAAGACTCAGAGGGGGAGGTGATTCTCTTACACCATAAACGGAAAATGACAGAACAGCAACAGATGGTGAGAAAGAAATAAAACTGACAGGAGTGCTGGTAAAGAATCGCCTCTAAAAGTTAGGTCACTCCAAAAAAGGAAAGGAGACAGTCATTCACACAATATTTCACTTCTGAAAAGGTGGGTTTTTGTCATGTTTTTTTTTAATATCATATTTATGTATTTTCACTATAGCAAAATGCTGACATTATGTTGGTGCAGGTGAATTTAGGCTCAAGGCCGTAGGCAGAGATAAATCTTCATACTGACAAAATGTCCCAACAGAAGCCCTAAAATCTCCACCATCAACCCTTTACATTTTAATTTTGTCACATAATAAAGATGGAATCAGTGCCAAATCATAGTCTTCATCTGTAAATACATGTATGTGGCCTTTGCAGCAGACAATCCTATGCTTGATTTCAATATTTTCTAAACTAACCCCTCCACTGAAAATCATTTTTGCACATTTTGCAGTTTTGGCTCTGTTTCAGGCATTTAATCAGGTATTTTGCCTTGCTTTGCCAGTAGCTTCAGATATTGTGCAGAAAAGTATTATTGCTGTGAAGTCATAATTACATTCATATGCATAATATCCATCCCATTATATCCTATAAACTATAACACAAACAGGCAGTAAGAAGACGCAGTAAGAATCCAGATAAATAAAAACCTGCATTTACAAGATTTGTATTCAACGATTACAACTTAGTATAAATAAGTGTACAGTTCATTAAATATGTTTGAACAACCGTAGTTTACAGTGTTGTATAATGATTTCATTTGCAGCATGTGTGGCCCTATTGGGAACCCTTTGCATTGCCAAAATCATGCTTATGTATATTCCAATAAACAACACAAGACCACAAACATAAACCCCCCAACCAGCTGTAAACTCAAATATCCCAGAGGAGGACTTGAAGCGGCCATAACCAGTACTACTTATTTAACTCCCACGCCCACTGCTGAGTTGTAAGAAAAATAACAGTGAGGAGGTATTTTCACATTGGTGGAACTCTTTTACAGTAGGCATTAGTCAGTCTTGAGCTACTGTGGAGTAATTGTCAGTGTTTTTGTTGTATAATGGGATGTGGGTACACCGCGTCCTGGAATCCAAGTGCCTGTCTGATTGGCTGCAAAATGAGTACACAATGCTTCTGCGTTAGCTTGGCTGACTGACTGGTCGGATCTGTCTTCATAATTGGTAGGATAGTTATTTCTTTGTGTCTAGTTATTTAGAGTCTTCTTATGTGGTTCTAATGTCCAATGCTGCATTTGGCAACCAACAGTAGAGATACAGCACATCTTTTTGTCTATTTATTGTACTGAGTGATGAAAGGAAAGAGGGAGGAACAGCCTGGAAGAGAGTCAAAGAGAAAAAGCAGGGCCCACAATACCCAGAAGCACTTGAATTGATAGACAAACAGATAAGCTAAGCTTTGACCTGATCTCTATAGGAAGGTTAGACTACGGGCTTGGCTAAACAGCCCTCAGGAGTTGGCCAACAAACTTGTTTAATGATAAGTAAAAGCAAAAATCCATGTGTCCCTTTTTACATTTGTGTGACATTATTATGTGACATTACGGAGAGCTAGCAGCACCAAACCTACAGCAGATAAAGGGCAATTTAAATAAAAAACATAAAATGCATGCCATGTGATACAAACATTGTTCCCAATACCAGAGACTGCTTTTCTGCTACTTTGAGTTGCACAGCTTGTTGACTAACTATTTTTGGTTGTCACTTCTAGATGTTCCTGTGCTCTCTGAGTGGAAATTGACAATTATGTTTTGTCCCCCTCTCCATTCACTCCCATTTCCTGGATGAATCTAAGAAACTGGATGCCCATTTAAATAGTTTAAAAAATAAATGCCCCCAGCATTTTCTGGCACCGCTGTCGCGAAGACAACTTGATTGACTCCGTTTTCCTCAGAATCACAACTACTAACAACACAGATTATGTTTATACCTGTGTTTGTTGGTTGGTTGGTTTGTCAACACCTTGGATGGAGGGTCGGTTTTAGCCCAGAATAGATCCTATTCATTTCTGCGTAGATCCCAGTAAAGGGACGGATTAGGGTTAGGGCTAACATTGCAAGATAGGACGTTTTTTGACATGTTCGTTAATTACTCAGGGAATTATGGATGGATCTAGGTTAAAAAAAATGATAAATGATATACACCTCCAGCAACATTCTAAAGCTATAATATCTAACATTTCTGGATTAAAATGACTAAAAACGTCAAAATATTGGTTAGATATTACGAGTTGGTTTATTTACTCAAGGTAAGAGTGTGTGTTTCATTTGGTCGGCTGTCGCAACAACTTCCGGATAAGCATCAGATTTTACGTCTATTTTAGATAGATAGATTTTCATCTGCGATTGTGGTCGTTATCAATAAAGACAGCAACTCCCATGATCCCATCTACTACAGCTACTTCGCAACAGTATCAAACTACATCTTTGTTGTTATTGTTTTTGATTGAGAGACCACTAGCAGCAGGAATTACATTCCGTGCCTTTATATGTCAGGTGTCTTCCTCTGGATAAAGATACTACCTTAAATACTTTAGCATTGAGTATGGCAGCACAGGGGACATATGACAGATTTTTGTGCCTATGTTAGCCATGCTCTTATTAAATAAGTTGACCATAAGGCCAAAAAAAGTTACATCAAGGAGGACAGGAAAGGGTTAAAAGGAAATGGAAGAGGGAAGACAGTAGGAAACCTTGAGGGAAAAAGAGATTACGAGACAATTTGAGGGAGAGGGAAAAAGTTGAGGACTACGGGGAAAGAGGAGAGGAAGTAGTGAAAGAGGGATGCATCGGGGGAAGAGACTGAAAGAACATTGCTGGGGATTTGGGGAATAAGTTTGGGAATGAAGGGGAAAAAAGCAGAGTGAGAGATGGATGCAGAGGGAGCCTGACAAAAGAATGAAGGGAAGGAGGTCCGCGGTGTGATTTAGAGAGCGGAGAGGTTAAGATGGGAAAAGACGAGAGAAAAGAGGAGGAAGAGAGTAATGGGACATTTAGGTAAAGGTGGTGAGACGGAAAGAAAAGTGAAAGGTAAAAAGAAGCATGTGACGGGTAGAATGAGAGATGGAGGGAACGAGGGAGACACTGGAGATTTAGCGAGGGGAAAGATGGGAAAAGAGCAGAATGAGAGAAAGAAAGAATGAGAGAGTAGAGGGAGATTTAGGGTATATATGGAAGAGAGAGTGCCAAAGAAGAGCATATTGTCCTTATCGGCCTGCTCCAGAAAGCCTGCTCCCTAATGGGGCCGGTGTGAAGGGGAAATGAGGACTAGGCCTGATGCTACCTGATTAGCCATCGACTCAAACGCACATCAAAGGCTGGGAGGGAAGGGAAGGAGGAAGAGTGCAAGGTGTGTGTGTGTGTGTGTGTGTGTGTGTGTGTATGTGTGTGTGTGTGTGTGCATGGTTGTGGGCTGAAGGTGAGTCACCATCACCTCATTCAGCGGGACCACGAATGAAAATCACTCTCACTTTCCCCACATACACAGACACATGGCCATTTTCTTCAACCTTGAAAGGGAAAGCTGCTCTGAATAAGGAGATCCTCTGAATGGGGGTACGGAGGAGAAGGAGGAGGAGGGGGGGGGGGAGAAGGGAAGGAGGGGTAAATAGACAAAAAGGCGGCGGGAGGCGTGGATACAGTGGAAAAAGGGAGGGAGTAGGGAGGAAGAGGCGAAGGGGAGGGAGACATCAAAAAGAGTCATCATGCTCCATATTAGCGAAATAATGAAATTTGCCTTTTAGCTAATGACATCTCGGGACAGCTCTGTTAGTTTTCACATAAATTACAGCAGGCCGGACTGCATCTCTCATCCGCTACCTCGGCACAAAGCCATCCACACAGGCGCGCGCACACACACACTCACACACACACATGGACACAAGGAAAACACACACACATTCAGAGCGATCAGTGGCGCAGCGGCGACCGGTCGGTGTCCCTGTTTGAAATTCAACACTCTCCGAGACCCATATCCCTTTTCTATTCCACACCCTGAATTCATTACTGTCACACACACTCACACACCTATAATCATATTCATCACACTCGCCGGAGCCTCCCCTACCTCACTACCTAAATTTCTATCCAAGGGAGCCCCAATATGGCTGCTGATGACCTTCATTAGTCCCCCCCCCCACTTCCACCTTCTACCTACTGTATTCGTTTTTCATCTCTCACACTGTGTATGTTCACACATGTGCCCTCTCTTTGTTTTTTTGTTCTCTTTCTCTTATTTTCCTCTCTGTCACACTCATTCAAACACTTTGTTTCATGTCCCTCCTTCTCTCACATATTCTTTCATGCACTGTTTCCGATGCCTCTCCCTCTGTTTCTCTTTTCTCCTCCTCTCTTTTTTTTTTATCTGTCACTCTTTTCTCATTACTCCCTCTCTGTGTTCATTAGCATACAGAGTAAGAAGATGGCGCTGGGGGTAATCTGTGTGAGCCGGCGTTGACAAAATGGAGGGCGTCATCAGAGGTCGCGGCGCTGTCATCAAGCGCCAAACCTCCGCTGACGCCTGCCTGTCACACGCTCACACACTCGTGCGTGCATCACACATATTTGCAGTGCACGGGCGGGGGGGAGAAAGAAAGGAAACATGTATCCATAATCAGGTGTGACACATCACAGCGTAAATGCTGCAATCTCACCTGACAGCCACGTACACACGTACACACATGCAATGTTTGCGCTGCGGACCACCGCGACAGAAACAGACATTGACAGGTATCTTAGTATATTCTGAGATGCACATAACAGCGGCTTTAATGAATACAGCCGGCTTGTTTTGTTTGGGCTTTTGTTTCTAGTTGTTGAATTTATCAGGGTTTTAAAGGATGCAGACGTGGGAGTTGTGCAGAGGGAGACGGACTGTGATTTCCTTTAAGCCTGGAAGTCCCTTTTTCTAAGTTCAAGTATCACTGCTAATCATTTCAATAGACTAAAGGTCAAAAAAGGCCCCTATTCACTTTAGTTTACATGGTTCACACAGCGATTTTATGTATACAGTAGGTTGTAATCGACAACCTAGTGTACATCTGTCTTTCTTTAAACGCAGATATTCAATAACGGTGCCACAGAACGTGCTTGCAGGTGCATGTTGGTACATGTGACTTCTATACAATATGTTAATTACGTCTAGATAGACCTTTCCTTATTGTCAAATTGCTTTTATAAAACAATAGAGTCATCATATTATTATGAAACTGCATGAAATGGTAAATAAAAACTATGTAACTTTTGCTAAATAACAGACACTGTGGCCACAAGTGACAACTGTTGGATAATGGTAGTAAATGTTGTGTAAGGCCAGAGATATGCTGTTGTTGAACTTTATGTTCAGGCTGCGTGGTGAACGTAGTTGTTCACATAATTGCCTATATACTAAACATGTTACTGGAGGATACCACTAGATAGCACACGTTAGCTTGTTGACCCATTGCTGTCCCCACTCCTGTACTGACTCCTGACCCTGTCACATTGCCATACTGGCGTTACACTGCTCCCACCATTCATGTGCATGTGGTATCTCGCGTACGTGTAGCTTTAATTTCTGAGGACAAGCACAACCAGCGCTCCAAATGGAAGTAGGATACGCAAGCCAGATTTAAATTGTACCTGGACATGTTGTTAAAAGCAAGCATATCTTCAGCCTAACAGTGGCACGTGTCCAAAGGTAAGTTACACAGAAACACCTGTCTAAAGTTTGCTAATGTTAGCGAACATTAGTTACTCGTCATAGCTAAAAGTTAAGTTTGTTAAGTAAGTAAGTATGCTGAGTTTTTAATTTGTAAGAGAACTGTTATTTATTCTACTTTTAGAAGTTGAATACTGTAGCCTAGCTTCAAATTTGGGGAGTCTGGTGAGCAACAGGGCCTAACAAATGTAAGTTACGTGAAAAACTGTTACCATGTCTGTTTTTTATTCCAAAAGTTGTCGACCAGCTGTGTCTTAGTGAACAAATAACACAACCAGATGATTCTGAGCAGTGGTACACAGGTTAGCTGAAAATAGCTAGTCGTGATGTACTGCTATCTCCTCCAGTTTTCCACGCGGGATCACTTTCAGGTACAGTTTTTAAAGTACTTGCTTTGGTGAAAATGTTTCAGTTTTGGAGACCTCCGTACACTGTCTATTTGTTTTGCCATGTTAGATGTGAGATTTTCAAAACAGTTCCCGAACAACAGTACAGTGAAAGGGGAATTTCTACAACGGTTGCTGTGGTTGACCAGTGTTGCAACACTTTTGACCACCTTAAGATTTTAAGCAGAATAATACACGTCTAACACATCTCCAGTTTTACTGAGCGAGGGTATCTATGCAAACTTTGCTTTATAACCGATCAAAGAATCTTTGAGTAGTAGAGAAAATTAAATAAGTAAATTCTCACTCTGACCATCACAGAGCCTGATTTGATTTTCGTTTACAAATCCTCTCATGTTTTTTTTAGTTTTACTGAAGAAGAAGCTGCAATGTAGCATGACAGTGTAGCAGAACTAAAATCATGGCTGTGTGCTGATCAGTCGGTGGCCCCCTACTCTGTTCTTGAATAGAAATCGTTCACTTATTAATATCTGGGCTTGCTTGACAAGCCAACTGTGTCTCAACAAAGTAAATCGTGTCGGGCTCAGAGAATTAGCGTATAAAGAAGATGGAAGAGAAGGAAGGAAAGACACACTGCTGAAGGAGAAAAAAATAGTTTTAAGGAGTGGTAGCCAAGGAAAGAGAGTGAAATAGGAAACGAGAGGACAAACAGAGAGTGAAGGATGAATTCCCAGGAGGCAGTGTTAAGTTGTATTGGTGTGTGAGCTTGTCACTAATAGTGTCCCTGCCATGGTTATGAGAGCTGGAAATACTTTGGTGCTAATAGACAGATTATGGAAAGAAACGAAGCATGTCCTGAAATCCTCTTAGCAAGACTTCACCTTTTTATTTATTTATTTCCTGCCATATTCCTTTCTTTCTTTCTCTCTTTCCTCTCTCTACCTCGGTGGCCTTGGCATTGTCTCGTTGAACGTGTTTCATGTTTTGTCTGACGCTTGGCGGGTAGTGTTGTCTCTCTCCCTCTCTCCCCCTCTCTCTCTGTAACACTCTCTATCTTTTTCTGTCTCACACGTTTTCAAAAGGCACTTTATTTATTGTCCCGGGGGAGCACTACATTATGCATTAACCTGTTCAATTATGCATTCATTTATGCAGCCGTTGCCTTATGTAAATGCACTTTATGATTAAACAAATTGTTTCGCTGTTTGGCCGTGTGTTCCCCACATTGAGTGTTTGCCAGTGACATCATGCAGCAGTAGCAAGAGACTCCACGCCTGTAGTGTGTATGTGAGCGTGTGAGTCCTATTTGTGCCCTATTAAAGTGGTGAAGGGGCCTTGGAGATTGCAAGAACACTCTGTGGGCTTCACAAGATGAACAGAGAAAGGCAAGGGTTTCCTCAGCCGCTATGTTTGGCGCCCTCTAATCCATAAGGCCACTAAAGAGGCCAACTGAACAAAACTGCTGCCCTGTCATAGTGTTTAAGCTAGTTTTGGTTTTCCACACTTCCAGTATGTTAAAACCAAACCGATAAAGTATTGTAATCCATTCAGAGGTTGTATGCATAGAAAAATTCCAAGGCCTTTCTTAAACTCCACAGTTTTGGGGACATCTTTTCTTTATTCAGGTGTATTTCTTTATTAACAGTACAGAGACACAGAGGAAAAGAGGGAAGAGACAGCAAGTAACAGAGGTCCCTGGGAGAAATCAAACTGTTTCGGTTGCATGGAGAGTGTCTTCACCTGGGCTGCCCAAAGTGGGGCCAGGGGCCAAAGTTGGCCCACCATAAAGTTCAATTTAAGATGTTTCTAGCAAAAATAAAAAAGTTAAACATTGATTTAAAAAATCAATTGTAAAAATCCTCTTTAAACTTATAGGATCCCTAGTTATTAATTATTTTTTATAATCTGATTACAACAGGCGGAGTGTCAGTTTGTTCAGGAAGTCAGTTAATTAAGGGAACTAGGAATCCTGGTGAGATTTTGTAACTTAACAATACAATACAAAAGGTGTTTGCGTTTGGTGTGTGGTCCACCATTTAGCTTTGGTTTTGGTATTCCAAGCAAAAAAGTTTAGGCAACCCTGGTCCTAGTCCTTCATCTACCAGGACACCCCAAACTCAACAGTTTTTTTTACACTTTTTTACGTTGGGAGTTCCAACTTAGACGTTCTCACCGATGGCTCTTTGGTTAAATCAGACATTTTCAGTTGGTCAAGCGTCCCGAGCATAGAAAGAGGAAAATCCAGGCAGAGGGCTGCAGGGTCTCTACAGATTTGAGACATTAACATGCTTTTTCTCTCCATTCGAGTGTCCCTCTCTGTCTGTCTCATACTTGTTTAGTCTTGCCACGTCTGCCGTGTGTGATATTCACCGATAGGTTGAAATCGGTCTTGTGATGTTGGGAAGGCGGCGTGCAATGACACAAAATTAAAATAACCGATAATTCTCCTCAAATGCATTAAAACTAAAGTAGCGAGCCTGTTTTGAAAATGTAAGGAGTAGAAAGTACAGATATTTGTGTTAAAAAGTCAGGAGTAAAAGTCAAAAGTTGTCAGAAAAATACTTACTCAAGCAGGGTACAGATACCTGAAAAAAGTAACTATTTGTACTTTGCTACTTCCCACTTCTGAAGAAATTCTTTGTAATAGATGCGCTAACCAGGTGACAGTTAAAGTCGTGTTTCTTATCCACTATAAGATTTGTTGCAGGATGTACAAAACATTAAGTAGATTGATGGTATAATACAGATGAAATCCCTCTTGCTATAGTTTATATGCCACAACAGATGACCCACGGGAATTTCATGAAGAAGAGACAGGAGAGACATTCACATCCACCATTGTCACACCTACACTTACTTGTTCTAAAGTCTTATTATAAGACGAGTATGTCGATCCTTTAAAGACACAAACCATCCACACAAACCAATCTTGATCCCAAGATTTGAGTGAATGAAGGCTGGTGAATGAAGGCTGGTCAGTTTAAGGCTGGATGCTTTGTGTCTTTTCGTCTTCTGTAATTGCAAGAACACTTTAACCAACTTTTCCAACACAATACACATTAAAAGAAATTAAAAAATTTTTTTAAAAAACGTCTGCTTTGCGTTGAAGTATTTTGCAAAAGTGTCAGAAGTTTTTACTTTTCTTGGCCACGCATTTGTTAGAAGACAAACAGTGGAATCACTATGGGTACCTATAGGCCAGCCAATATTTGTACTTTCATGAGAGCAACTAAGTGGACGTGCGCCAAACAATGAAGCTGTTACAGCGCTGCGATATCGCTGTGTCAAAAAACATGCACTCTGAAACAACCGCTAATTTAAAACAAATGCCCTTAATAGGCAGTGTTGCAATGTCAGCCGAGGCCTTGGAAGTCTCCTATTGACTAAAGACTGGGAGAGTTGCTCCAGACATCTTAATCACAGCTATATATAGCCTTTCTCCTATCTGACAAGAGAAATGAGCAGCCATTTAAGACGGATGAACTGTGTCTGGATGGCGGGTAGACTTATCTCAACCGCAGCCACACCTTTGATCTACTCCAGAATCTCCCATTGGTTTCCATCTGATACAGGCTATCTGATTCACCCGCGCCACTGAGGAATGAGAAATTTTGTAGGAGAAAAGAAGAATGGAATATGCATTAAAACACCTTGACTGTACAGTCACTCTATTTTTCCGCCTTGCTTTCCTTCCCTTTTTTTCTCCTCAGACGCAGCCGTTCCTCAATCATGCGGTTGTAACAGTGTGACTGTACCCCCCCTGCTCCACCACCACCACCACCACCACCTTCTTCCTGTTTCTCTCTCTTCACCTCTATCTCTCTCCTCCCTCGGTGCGCCGCGCTCCTGCTCCATCTCCCCGTGTCTGCCGGGGTGTGAGTGAGTGATGGAGTTTTAGTGGACCCTGCGAGCGGTCCTGTGGTTTTTCAGTGCCACACATCAGAGGCAGAGCATTAGCCCTCTGCATGCTTCAAGAGTTTGGCTTGGCAGAGCACCAGGCCCTAACTACCTCCTCTCCAGCACTCGCCACTGCCAGCGCAGGCCAGACAAACTACCTGAGCCCCGTTCGCAATATACATGAAATTATGCTGATGTCCCACTGTTTATATTTATATTCATTAACCTTTATAAGGACGCATGTGTGTTTTTATTGCATTAATTTTCTGAGTGTACCCTGACACAGAATGAGTTAAAGCAAGTTTATATTGGCTGTTTTGAAGGAAAGTGGGTCCCTATCTGCATAATATACAGTAAATCTTCATTATCCAAACCTCAGGAAGACTGCGCAGACTGAATGGTTGAAGGAACAAGCGTAATGAAGAGAATATGCACAGCAATGCAAAGTTATAGTCCGGTAATTTTGTACATTAATAACAAAGCTACCTGGGATTTGCATCTGAGAGCTATAAAATTCTGTGAGCTTTATAAGAAATGTGGTCCTGGTGGAGATATCTGGCTGAAGGAAGCACGAGTAGTATAAAGGAAAGGATAACGCCCATGTTGGTGTTTGATTCATGTAGTGTTACATATGTATTCACTGGTGCACGGTATATTATGTGTGTGTGAGAGAGAGAGAAAACCTTTTCCAGCCGCCTGCAGCCCCATGTGCAGCACTTGCAGTTCAACGTACAGTAACTGTAATTAAAGACAGATGAACATTGGTTATCTGGGTTGAAAACACTGCAGGGTCATGATAGCACACGACTGTTGGATAAAATCAAACATAAACATCCATTCATTATTTACCACATATTAGAGAGTATGCTGTATGTGGTCGAAACTGCAGCACTGGCAGTTCTGACATTCCCTCTGATTGCTGATATTTCTAAAGCTGCTGTTTTATATGGCTTTTATAGAAGAGGGTTTTTTTTGGCTGTGTGTTTATTCTCAACCCCTCGGACCCTGGGTCATTAAAACACAGCGGAAGTCTTCTCATTTCAAAATGTGTCCGTGACATTTTTTCTGTCCCGAGACGTATGTTTAAAAACAGCTTTATTGTGACTGGCGGTCTGATGGAAGTAGGAGGGCGTCAAGAGTCACTACGGTAGACAGATAGCCTCAGGCTGTGCCACACACGGCCTGCACTGTGTGTGTGTGTGTGTGTGTGTGTGTGTGTGTGTGTGTGTGTGTGTGTGTGTGTGTGTGTGTGTGTGTGTGTGCGCGTGTGTGTGCGTGTGATTCCGCAGAAGCACATCACATACACATATCGATACAAAGCACGTCTTTAAATCCTGCATTTTAATTATGCTGCTTTATTAAATAGTAATCATTGAAATGCTACATTGGCATAATTTATTACATTTCAAATGAAGGACAGGGAAATATGCACACTCCACACATCGTGTTCAGGCTAATTCCTGGACATCACATTTAGCTAATACACATGTGAAACAGCTCTCTGGTGGTGCTGCAACAGAATAATTTATCAAAACAAATGCTCCATTTTCTGCTGTCCCTCAACCGAATGTGACCAGCACTAAAAGATGCACTACTTGATGCATGCAATATGCATGGAATTATGCTAATGCACAACATTTGCATTCATTTATATCTACATATGGACATGTGTAATTTTAAGTCTGCTAAGTGTAGACTAACATTGAATGATTCACAATGTATAGATGCATAAGAGCAGACTCAGCACCAGCCTTTTCCTGATTACACTTCATTGGCAAGACCAAAAGCCTATAAAAATGAAAGAGTGTAAAAGTAGCACGTATACATTAGAACTTCATTAATCCAAATTTGCTGAAATATCCACACGAGACAGAAGCTTTACCAATAAAATAAGCAGCAATGCAAAGACATGCTCTAGAAACTGTGTGTTCTGCTGCTGCGTGATACTGAAAACCCCACAAACGTGGGAGTTTTGAATATTTCTGCCTCATTCTTTTGGAGTTTGAATCAATTAAGTATTTCAATATGCGATTTTCATGTCTAGTGTCCTTAATATTTTATGGCCTCAATCACCGCCAGCAAGATTTTTGGCAATGAACCACAAGGTAATTTAAATATTTATAACCATGCGTTTGAATCAATCGTTCAAACTGATGCTTCACAATAACAGATATCTGAATGAATCTAGCATTGACTATTTCCTTCGGAAAGTTGAATCAATACTAAGTCAGAAGCTATATGCTATCAAATGTTGCCTAAATGGATGCTTAGTCGCACACACACTCCCCATATACACATATATGCATATTACAAACATTCAGTATGCCGGTGACACCCCAGCAGTCACATGCTTGGCTATATATCTATGATAATGGTTACTATGCTGATGATCAGAGCTATTTACTTTAAATGGGTCATTATCAGTGGAAGACTCTACCTTGTGATGGTGATGAGGGCTTTGACAGATATATTGCCATGCGGGAATAGGTGGTGATGATGAGCCACAGAAGTGTGCTACTGTTCTGCGCTTTCATTCTCTCCTTGTGTCTCTCCACCTCATCGTCGCTTCACCTCTTTGTCCTTTGGTTCAATTTACGAATCACAAGTCAGGAGCAGTCAAGTGCTGCCATTCTGCTGCACGACGGCGTGTCTCGGAATACTAAAAGAAGACAGTGGAAATGTATTAGTTACACAAAGTCTGTGCTGTGTTTTTATTGAATTATGAAGAATTTATGATAGCAATTTGATCTGGTGTATCACTTTCAGCGAGGCTCTTGTTCTGCATGTTTAAGATATAGAGCAGCACTTGAGTATCTGTCTCTTTGGGGAGTTGGCGGGGAGCAAAGCATGCTGTGTGATGCTCCGCTCATCCTAATCACAGCTTTGACTCTTCAAAGAAAATATGATGACTCAAATTCATATTTGACACGGTAATAATAAAACTACTTAAAACTATAAAGTCTCTCCCAATTCCCCCATTTTCATAAGCCCATGTTTATCTCCTCATTTTAATTAGTAAGTGGCATTAATTTCTGCTGTTGCTTTTATCACCAATCATTTACAAGCACAAGGATGATCATGTTAATATTACCGAATTATGGAATACATTTCCTAGGTTAATTAGGTTGTTCTTTTTAATTAGAATGTAATTGTGAGAACTGGTGTCTTTTCAAGGGGAAATGCAGGCCATCAGACAGCACAGGCGGTGCAGCCTCAATGTGGCTGAGACTGTAGGCAACAGTGCCCTCTAGACGTCAAAAAGGAAACTGTATTCCTGTTTCTGTGTGCTGAAACTGGCCTTTTTTTAGCCTTAGTGGGACGATCTGTGCGTGAGTACACACTGTATGTGTGTAACCCTGTGTTAGATTTTTGAAAAGTGTGTCAACATGGAAAAACAAAAATCTTCCATTTGAAAATTTGCTCCACTGCGAAATGATTCATCAGTGAGTCACAGGTTTACACAAATACTCATAGAGCAATATCCATTTTCAAGGCCTGTACTTGGACACACTGAGGATGTGTGGTAACAGATTTTTCTCCAGCTGAAATGAGTTTTTGAGGTTTTGGAATGATAATCTTATTTGTTAAAGCATAAAAGTGTTGCAGAGCAGCCACAGACACAGTTTCTGTTTTTATTAAGGAATAGTTTGATTAATAATTATGAATCCAAGTACTTACATGTGTGTGTGTGTGTGTGACTGTGTGTGTGTATGTGTGTTTGTGTGTGTGTTAAGACACTGTTTAAGCTTGGATTTAGTGTTATGGGTCAAATATGGAAGTTTTTAAAGTGTTATGGTTAGTATTTTTTCAGAACTGTGTTCTGATCTTAGCTCAGTTTAAGTTAAGTTTAACTTAGGATTCAGAAAATGACATCACTTCACTGTAATACAGCCTTTAAAACCAGGAACAAACACCGTTTATACCATATCACGATAACAATATATTATCTTTATACTTCTCAGGATAATTCTAATGTATGATGTCACAGATATTACACATATTGTTTAATAAGACTGATTCTAATATTTTTAGAGTGAATATCTTAAAATTGGATTGTTTGTTTGGATTGGGAGTGAGATTTTTTTTATTTTCCATCACAGTGGAGAGAAGGCTTTGAAACAACATTTAGACGATAATGTAAGCAGGGAGATGAAATTTGCACAAATGGAGCCTTGTGGTCGCACAAGCAGGAAAAACAGTCAATTTTATAGTCCACACCATCATGCATGTCCAAAACATATCCCTCACAATAGGTGGTCCTTATAAGCATTTGTGGCTCATTCAGTCTGCATACAACATGTCTGAGGTCTGCATCCTTGCCACTACACTGCTGTGTAAATCGTGTATTAGCACTTTTCTTCAAAATGTGTTGACGTTTATCAAGTGTTGTGAATCTTGGGGGACTTTATGAGGTCAGGGACAGACAGTGTCAAGCTTGCTCAGGCATGACACAGTTGCAATGAAATTAAATATTATTAAAACCTGAAAATAAATGATTGGTGAACATTTTTTAAATATCTTGAAAACGCTTGAGCTAAAGAGTTATTTGAGGCTGATGTTTTATGTGGGCTGGAACGTGTTGCACTCACAATCACTGTATTTCTAAAATACGGCCGACAAGAACAGGATCAGGGATTAAGAGTCATAAACGTTCTCAAATGGAGGCCCTGAGTTTAGTGTCTATCCATGCGTGGACATTATTCTGTACCTATGTCCGTCTGTCTATACACTTGAGTGTGTTTGCCTACGACTTACACACATCCGCCTACAACTTAATCATTCAGTGCGGCCCCTCTCCCACCATCACACCCACAAACAGCAAACATAGCGGGCCACAGGTAAACAGCACTATCTCTGGCCCAATCCCTCACATGGGGTAAGGCAATTACAAACCTTGCATGTCACCCCGCCATGCCACCTACATTACACTAACACATCCATGCACACACTCAGAGACACACCCCTCAGGTCTCGAACCACCCCACACGTGTTCTCACTATTTCATCTCTCTCCTTCCCTCTCCCCTCCCTCTCTGCATGTCATTCTCTGTCACTCGCCTTGTGCAAAATTGCACTGAGGCGAGCTGCCACAGTATTGAGGAATAGTGTCATATACTGGCAATTTCCTCCCTAGGTGTCAGGCATACTTTACCTTAATATGTCTGCAGCGACTCTTAATAAAACAGTCTTGTCTATATACATATCTCTACCGCAGCCCGGCCTGTGCCACACTGCACACGGCACTCAATAGCATGCTGTTAAATATTTACCTCCACTGAATGTCAATGGAGGAGGAGTAGGTGGAGAGGAGGAGAGGAGACAGAGGAGAGAAATGGAAAAATGTGTCCCCGGTTGGTGTTTTAGCTGTCTGGATCTGTTGCAAGGCAGTCTGTGAGAAATTCCATATCAGCCAGCGGAATGTTTTAGGATATCGTGACGCCATATCAATGTAGCCTGCTTGCTTGAGTGGAAAAAAAAAAAAAAGTATATGGCGAGAATTGGAAATTGAAAAATAGCTGGATATTTGTGACTCAGACAGGGAAAAAGGAAGTATTTGGATGCACGGAAATTCACCAGTTTCTGCTTGCCTTGTGTTCATGATCTTCAAGCCTGCCGCACTGTGTCAGACCTCGATGTGCTGACAAGCCTTTGACTCAGAAATGAACAGTAGGTCCCCTGCAGAGAGCCTGGGCAGAACTTATCAACGCTAACCAAGAAAAAGACTATTCTGGGTTGGGATCAAGCCATGCATTGCATCTTTTGGCAGACTTTTTTGTTTGTTTTTTTATTATTTTTGCATCCCTCAAATGCAGAGCTGCATTGTGTTGGATAGCCTGGAAAGGTAATTTCCAGCACTGTAGGGTCGAGTTAGAAAAATAGACATTTGACACATGACCTCAGCTTCCACGGTTCTGGCAGGCATGTTGGATGTCACCGATCTCAAAATGGTTTATGGCTTGTTTTAGCTTGACTCTGGCTTTCTTCAACGCTGTCACATGTAGAGAACTGATAAAAATGCAATATACAGCCTGCGTGTTATATTTGGTGCGATAACACAGGGAGTGCTGGGTGTGTGTCTTAGCTTCCAGAGCCACTGGTAAGCTGAAATAATCCTGCTGTACATACAGTAGTTACCCTGGATAATCGCTAATGCTGTGAATTATCAACCCGTTCGAAAAAACTGTCCGACCCCACGAACTTTGTCACTTAGCAGCACTGTTCATTCGAAGGAAAGTTCGAAAAGTATCTCCTGGATGTTAACTATGTGGCAGGTGATCCTGATAATAATCATGAGCTTGAAGGAAGGAAAGCTAACATCTCCTTTAAGTGCAGATTCTCCAGCTCTGACTTAGAGGCAGAAATATTCTCGGCGAGGGGAAACAGGGAGAAAAAAAAAAAGGAAGAAAAACGGCGGCTGGGTTTTTAATGACTTTCTGCACATTAGAATAATCTGTCATTTCAATTAGCGGGATTGTCATCTATGAGATGTCTCCTGCTGCACCCACACGTAGACACACCCACGCGTGCGCACATGCACACACGCATACCGCACATACCTATACCTTCAGGTTGTCATCTGTACCCCTCATGGGAGAGAAGCAGGGATGTCAAAGCAACTCCCCCCCCAACTCCTCCTTCACCACCACCACTACGACACACACACGCCACCAACACCACCACCACCACAACTACACACACACACCATCCCTAAAAAACAAAGCGAGGTTTCAAGGGAAATTGCTTGACAGCAGCTTAAAAGCCAGTCAGGAATAACTTATCAGGCGAGGGCTGCCATCGTGCCTTGCGGGGTCATTTCATTACGATTACCTTACCCTCCTTAACTCAAAGAGAGTGAAGAGAGAGAATGAGTAAGAAAGAGAGAGAGAGGAGGTTGGAGGGGGGTAGCAGGTGGTAGTGGTGGTGGTGGTGGCGGCAGGGAGGGGGTAAACTCTTCAAGAAAGATAGATAGAAAGGAAGGCAAAGTTTCAGAAAGTGCTTAACTTTTACTTTTCTTCTTCCTCACTCTCTGGTTTTTAAACTTGTCTCAGTAATGAGCTTACATCTTTTTTTTTTCTCAGCTGCCACCATATACAGTATGTCATCTGCTGTTCCTCTCCTCTGCAGCTATTATGGGATGTTTCAAGCTGTAGAAAAAAATAAATAAATAAACGAGAATAGTTTATTTGCTTCCTTATATTGTCTCCGGTTTTTAAGGTCAACATTTATATACGGTGGAACATATTTGACCCAAGACCTTATTTCCCTGAGGGCCGTTTGCTGCCTTCAGTACAGCGTGTGCACAACGGGGATTTCAGCCAGGGAGGAGGAACTTGCCCTCATGTCCAGTGCAGTAACTTCATTAAACTTTTTTTGTTTATTGAAGATTACTTGACCCACTTTCAAGCTGTTATTACTTCTATCTAATTATGTTTTCTAGGGTAGGGAAGCATGTATTTCTTTTTCTTTTCTTTTGTACCTCAAGGCAATTAAGTGGCTTCCAGAAAATAAGGCAGTATGGCATGTAGGGATGATGTTATGATTGCTAATTATGCTCTGATGCAGCCCTGAGAAATGCTCTGCGCTCTGGCTTTTGTCCGGCCGGCTTTGCCAGGCCCAGATAATATTTATGAAATGTAGACATTCTTGGGGCTAAGGCAGAGTCTTTATAATGGGAGACAGATGGGGTCTGCTTCGGATTAAGAACATCGACTCCACTATCTGTGGGAACACCTTCCCTCCACGTGTGTGTGCACTTAAACATTCGCCCGAGCACGTTTGCATCTGTGCGTATGTGCGCCCCGAGTGCTCGCTCATGTGTGAATGTGTGCCTGTGTGCGGACGCAATTGTCTTTGACAGCCGCAGTGTAGTTATTTTTTAATGGATTTCTGAGTTATGATAACCATCGCACAGTCTGCCCCTTCCAATGGCTGAGACATCTGACAGTGGAAATGGGAATAATTGTACAAAAACGCTTCTCAATAACAACAAAAAATCCCTTACAATTACATAGCTGGAGTTCATTTGTGCCAGAACTTTGTTATTGCCAACAACCAAAGATATGTTTCCGAGTAAATGTTGCTCCAGTCCTGATTCATCAGAACCAATGAACCTCGTGTACCTCATTGAGATGAAGAGATATGCAATACGAAGGCAAATTGCAGATAATATCCCCCTGACAAACAACACCATACATACACTACGGTGTATGTTGTTTACACTGCTATCATGCCATCACAATGACATCAAGCTAACACACTAATGATAACATGATAATTCCAGCAAATGATCTTCAGACTGGTTCAGCAGGCGAAATGTTGTTCTATCCGTCCATTGTTTGCAGTTATTGAGATTTAATTACGTCAATGTGATTCCCAGAAAGGCTGAGAACAAGTAAAGGTATCATATCATGTTCGGAGCCATTGTAGAAGTGTATTATGTTCATTAGATTCCAGAGTAACCATAAAATCAGATGAAGTCTCAGGATTCATATAGGTGGTTTCTCCTGGCACTGATGATAATGACACCGGGATCTCATCAGCTCGTTCGCCTCCTTTATCTCTCCGCTTTCTCAGTCCTCTTTCTTCAACCCCCCTTCGCCTGCACGTCTCCCTCTTTCTCACCTCTTTCCCTTTTTCCTCTCTCTCTTTGCCTCTTCCTCCACCTCTCTTTCGTCTTCCTCTGTTTCCTCTTTCTATCTCTCCTTCACAAACACGTCCCCTCCCTCCGGAGTGGTGGTTGACAGGATAAGAAACATGTTTCAATAAGACAGTCCAGGAAAGGAAGGATTGATAGTGAGACAAAGGAAGGCTTTACTGCAGTGTATGAATACATGTGTGTATGTGTGCACATTTGTGTGTGTGCGTCTAAGTATTCCTACATGTATGCGCGCCTGTCTGAGCTGTACACTCGGGTCTTTCAGCTGGAAGAGACAGAAAATGGAGTAAAACTTGGATGATTGCATTACCATTGAGCGGGGCTCAGATTCAACCAGCAAAACACTGCTTCCATGAAATACGCTGGCTGAAATTCATAAAGACACTAACACTCCAGACCTGAGCAAAGGAAATCAATATTTTTGAAAATATTTTCTCTTGTTTGAACTACTTTTGGAGTGCTGGACTTCACTTTTCTTGCACTCGAAGATCCTAAAACCTCAAAAACTCCTCGGTGAATCTGAATAAAATGCAAATCTTTTTGCAGATTTTTTGAAGTTGGTGTCTTCAAATTCTCTGCCGCAAAGTAAGTGCTGTAATATGCATATGCGTGTCAGACACAAATCTCCAGCTGACAGTTTCAAAGACAAGAGAAACAAGGTTGAATCAAGTCTATTCTGCCCCATATTAATACTTATCCTCCGCCAAATTGAGCAGATGGAAATTAAGTGAATCCATTGAGGCCATATTAGTCCCATTTGGGTAAGTGTCATTGAAAAGATAGTGAACAGAGCTAAGTCGAATGACACTTTCAGCTCAATGAATTAGGCACAGTAAAGGATTAGCCCACAATGGAGGTCAATTGATTAACAGTGTTAAATACAGTATTAAATGTCGAAGTTTGAATAAAGGGAACATGGAGGGGAAGAGAAGAGAGAGGGGTTCACATGAAACTTAGAAGCAATCTCCTTTGTTTTTGTTTTGTTTTTTTCCAGCATCTATCACAGGTCAGGTTTGCATAATCGTATTTTACCAACTATGTTTTCTCCCCTGTTGAGATTCTGTTACCGGAGTATCAAAGACTTGGATCTGCCTTCTTTCATCCTCCCTTCCCTCTCTCCTTCCAGCCTTTAATTTCTCCCTCACCCCCCCTCCGCCGCATCTTTCCTGTCATATCCCATCTTTTGTCGTTTGCCTGGTTTCATCCCCCAACAATGGGGGTGAAAATTACATTTTAGCTGGAACGTTTCATGTTGCAAAGCGCCAGCCGGTGTAATCTTTTTTTGCAAAGGTGAAAACATCAGGCTGCATTTGCTGCACTTCATGTATGTAAATCAGAACAGTGATGCACACCTTCTGAGGCCAGCCAGACGATGTGTTTAGACTGCTTAGAGGAGACTGATACAATGTAAGCTTTCGCCGTGCACGTGTGTGGTTTTTTGCTGTGTGTATGTGTGCAGGCCTGTGTTTATACCCTTTAGTGACAGCCTCAACATAATCTGGGCTTGCTCTACAGGCATGGTGGGATGATACTTCAAAGTAAGTACCTGCTAACAGACATTAGTCCATGTAAACAGGGCATACTCTACCTAAGCTTGGTGTGTAGTAGCATAGTGTGTTTGTATGTGCACATACATCTTGTGTTGTGTGTGCATATGTAGGTGCAATGGAATATTAATGCAATTACACACTTGTGTGGTGTAGTTTTGTGTTTGCGTGTGCAGATGTAATATTATGTCACGCCATGCTGGACAATTCAGCATGCATGCGCAGTGTTTGAGCGGATGTGCGAGTGTGTGCGGTGTGTTTGCATGTCATATTGTCTCTGTGGTGGCAGGTGAGAGAGTCAAACGTAATGAGGCTGTCTCCCTTATGGTTTAAACATGAGCATGGAAAGAAGGAGACAGAGAGAGTCAGTTTAGTTTCTCGAGGCAGAGACCGAGCCTTCAGCTGCGTAACAGTTTGCCACATTTTACTGCAAGGAAGAACCCAGTGATAAAAAAAAACAGATGCATTTTTGCATCTTTGCATGGATTCATTTTACACACTTTTATATGGCCTGTGTTGGAGTGTGTAAGGCATGAAAAACATCATAAAAACAACATTTCAAAGTGCATATTGTAAGTGTGCTGTCAGGATATTTGGGCTTTTGTCAAGGCCATTCAGAGGCTGCGTGTGACCCTGATGATCACACCATATGGCACATGTGTCACTGTATCCTGCGTTCTGTCTTCAACCCTATCTTCAAAATACATTTTACTGTCCTATTAATTTTCTTTGCCAGATATAGTTTATCATCACTGGCAGCATTTTTTCAAATCCAGGAATTTTTCACAGAAGTCAAACAAAGGAGGTTTGGTATGATATGAGAGACAGTAGTTTGCACCCTGCATCCCACTGTGGTGTTAAGGTTACGCTGCTAAAACACTTGGTATGCGTTTGGGAATGATTGTGGTTTTGGTGGATAACTGAAAAGGTCAGTGGGTCCTGTGTAATTCTCTAGATCTGCGTTGGATTTTTTTTTTTTTAAATTAACCAAGACCTTGATCTTTCCCTAATCTTTCCCGATCAGAGTGCTTTCAGATGACTAGCATGACCCTTAAAATACATATGTTTCCTCTTCCCTGTAATGCTATTGATCCATCTAGAGTGTTTTGGTGTGAGTTGCAGAGTTTTGGAGATATCTGTCGTCTGCCTTTTCTCGGATATAATGAAACTAGATGGCACACTGAGTATACCTCTGCAACTACAAGGTCTAAATGAAAAATATTGGTACCAAAATAAAGGTAACACTTCTACAGAGGAGTAAGCATCAGTATAGATCTCACTATATTTAATTTCCACCTTGGATTTCCAGAGTGAAAATCACCTTGGAATGACGCAGTTGCAGCCCCAAACCTTCAGAAAACCACAGCACAACATCTGAGAGTAAAGACATATTTAGGCGTAATCTCCAAATGTAGCATTTTTACCATTCATAATGTCCATGCGTTATCTTGATTTAAAAAATAACATAATCCAGGTGGCATTATGTTTTCTATACAATGTATTTTCTAAGGCAATTCAATTGTAAATAAGCGAGGGGTCTTCAAATGTGATGAGATAAAGTCATTTGTTCGATGGAGGGCCACTTTCTTTGAAGAATCTAGTAAAACAAGCAGCACTATCCTGAAAAGAGAGAAGTAATCAAGTGAAACCGGATCAGAGACGAATCCAATGATCTCATCCCTCTGTCATTTACTTTTCACTTTTTCTAAGAGAAAATTAAATTTCAGGCTCAATATGATATACTGACTGAGATTTTCTGTTCAGGCAGATAACCTCCAAGTCTACCACCTTTGCCCTGTACTTCCCACTACTGCTGACAGAATATATATCAAGTACACTTATCAAACACCATTATCACACCTTTGGATGCGTTGATGGCTACCCAACCTGCCCAAACCAGGCAGTTCATCACAACACCACACCACGTTCCTTCGTCCACTGATAGAAATGAGAGAGCAGATGAGAAGAAGGTGAAAAAAAAAAAAAAAAAACACCCTTGTAGACATCATTCCCACACTGAGACCTTTTTTTATGATTTGCCTTTGTGTGTGTCTTCCGCCCGACATACTTTTGCACTTTCCTCCTTTGAATCCCTCCTCGCTCGCTCTTTTCTGTCACTTGTGTCGCCTCCCTTCATGTCCAGGCTCGTCCCCTTATCGCTGCATGTTCAACACAGGCTGAGGGACTCCTCTTCCTCTCCCTGTCCTCCCGCTCTCTTTTCCCTCCTCTTTCCTGCCAAGACAATAGGCAGCCAGGATAACCCCTTACTCTAGAATTAATTATCTGCCCCTTTAATTCTGGGCCACGCTGATTAGCTCTGTATGTAAAATGGAGTCCATATTAACATAATATTTGGCTATCTCCTCTAAGCTGAGGTCCCTTGACCTTTTCAGCCTCCTAAGTCTTTCCTTCTCTCTCTCTGTCTCTCTCTCTCTGTCATCTTTTACTCTCAGGAGGTACCTGACAGTCCCAGCCTATGAATGTGATTTGAAGGGGTAAATTAGATTTCGCTCCTCTCTCTCTTTCCCTCACGTTTCCCATCCCTCCCTCCTCCGTATGTGTATGAAACTAACGACAGTTCATTTCGAGGCCTGGGTATAATTATGTGTGCTTTTTTTCTCTATCATTGACTGCTCTGATGGCAAGGCTGATATGCTGTGTTAATATAAACGTTTAGCCGGGTTATTATGAGCCCTGAGAGTCGTAAAGGACAGCCAACCTGCGCACTGATTGTCTCCCATACAGGACGTCCACCTTCACTGCCTGATGCTATTCTTCCCTTTATCGCCTTCCCCCGTCTCTCTGTTCCTCTAGTTATCGCTATCTTGTTGCTTTTTTCTATCTTTGTCTATACCTGATGTAATGTTCCCCGGCCGAATTAGAGAGAGTGCTTTCAAATCAACTTTCTCGAATGGTCATGAATGGTTGGCACACTTAACTTGGCTACTGTATGACCTGCGATAATGTCATTTGGGGAAATGAACGTTGGCGTGGTGCCCGAGATCCGGAGAGCTGACACACCATCGGCATGGATGATCAATGCAGAGGTGGTTGTTTTAAAGAAAATGCAACCTTAGACACAATTATTTATGAAGTTCAATTAAGGGTTGCATTTATTTTATTATATCTGGTGATTGATTAATCATTTCATGTATAACATACTGTATGAGAAAATATTGAGAAAGCCCGTTTCACACAAATTTTTGTCGAGCAATGGTCTTAAATAAACATATATTCAATTTACAGTGATATTGAGTCACTAGAAACAGCAAATGTTTGACATTCTTGTTTGAAAGATTAATTTGAAGGTCCAACACATCCTCATGCCTAAAATGAGTGAATTGTCAGCATCTCCCAAATTAACTTAGATCACTGTTCCGAAAACAACGCGACTGTTGCAGCATAATAGCAACACACGTACAGAACCTTTGTCATACGGAAGCAGCTAGGTTTAGGCAAGACTACTACTTAGTTAGGTTTAGGAAAACATTGTGGTTTGGGTTAAAATTACTACATAAATTCTGTAACTTCCCTTCCAAATGCACCTACGGGAGAAATAACAGTGTTAATGTGATGTTAAAGACGTTTACGTGTTGTGTTGCAGAGATATCTACTGAAGTTATAGCTCCTGTGCCATCACTCCCCTGGCACTCTGAGCTTCCAGTCTGGACAGCTAGATGCACAGCTTACCAAGCTAACTAGCTAACAGCAGCGAGAGTTAGCAGCAGTTAGCGGTTACCCCGGTGATATGCTGCCCTGTTTTTTTTTAGTATGAACACGGCAGGTGGCCAATTGCTACATATGGCAAACTTTAACATATTATCTTGTAGAGCTTGAAAACAGCAGTTATAAAAACTGTCTCCACTCAAGGTCCACTTACTCGATATAAGCTTAATTGTTTTAGCTTATAGTTAATACAATTTAACACTGTAACTACATTGCATCCCACTTACTGTTGATACAATTGCCTTCTTGACCTAACCTAATATATTTTGAAATTTTGAAATTAACCACAACACATTGAATTTATTAGGAGCGAACAACACGTGTCGCCTGTAGCTCTCCTTATAAATTCACATTAAAGGCATTTCAGTGAGCGGTGTTTAATTTTGATCTTCACTACGTGTTCCCGCAGCCGACCAGCACCTGATCGCAAACAATGGCTGTGCATGGGGAGTTGTGTTCACTGATATTTAAACATTTCTTTGTAAACATCATTAAACGCCTCTGGCAATTCACTTACACAAACTGCTCTCAATGCAACAGGAGTAGCCGTTTCTCTTTAGTCTACTACTCATATGGCTTCCCTCACTTTCAGGCCCTAACAGTCTCAAAATGTTGGACACAAGTTTTTCATTACAGTTTCAAATGGTTAGTCCTACTCACACTAAATTGGCGTGTGCACACACAAAAACACATTTTCACACTTCTTCCACCACCACACTTGCTCACACAGAATTAGCAAGCTGTTGCATTATCCACAGTATCAGCTAAGGAAATGGGCCTTTAATTGCCCAGTAGTGTGTGGGAGATTGGTTGTGTGTGTGTACAGCTGCACACTCTCCCTCCTTCTCCTCAGGCCATTAGATATGGTGTGCATTGTTTCAGCTCTGGGCAGGTAAACAGAAGGACATTAGCTTCCAATCAGCCTCCACTACATCACCAAGAAGTTTAATTAATTTCAATCCATAGGGCATGTGGTGTATGGGAAGTGTGCATTTCACTATGTGTGTGTGTGTGTTTGTGTGTGTCTACTTCCATTTAGGCTCCCTTATAACCCTTTCACGGTCAGGGTGTCTAAAACTGCTGGAAAGGTCAGCACTCTCTTTAGCCTGCCTTACATTTTAATTGACTATCTCCCATGCACTCCACCCACACACACATATGCACCAGACCCACACACACACACACACCCCAATCATTACGGCAGGTATGGATCCCAGTATGAATTGATGATCTCCTATCTAAAGCCTAATCACTCTGCAGGACCTTAGGGAGGCTCAGTGATCCGTTTCCCTCTACTACTCGGCGGGAAACTCACACTCACACGCTGGGCCTGTTGATGAGTAGAAAATGAGCATTCTACCTGGTTTAATATCGTAGTTCATCACAAATTCCTGTGAAAAATTGAAATGGACATAAACTGGCATTGGGAGACAGACTTCGAGATTGGTTAGATTGGTGGAAGGGGAAGGATTAATAACAGTGCGCGGAGGCAAATTTAGATCAAAAATTCTGTGATGATTTGCCTTTTATTGGCAAGTAATCACATGTAATGACTGCATAATATAGATATCTATGAAATATTACTATGATAGTAAGACAGATGGACACACAGATATGTAGATCATTTGTAGGCTTTGATCAGTGGCATCCCTGTTAAAGTACCAGAGTACCAGGTAGAATGATTTGTAGAGATCATACTTTATTTTTCTGAAATATCTGATATAGAAAGTACGTTCACAGTAAATCAAGAATAGACATTTTCAGGAGGTTCAGAATACTTACTGTACTGTAAAATGTTTGAGCTAGTTTAATGTTTAATGTATCTGCTGCCCTGAAAATGTGAATTAAAGGATGAGTTCACCCAAAAATTTGAATTTAGTTTGGTATTCTGTAAAACATTTCTGGAGCTTCACAATGCTGCGGTGTTGCAGCATTCTCCTAAGCCACTGAAGTAGATGGTAGTAGTAGTTGTTTTAAAACATAACAAACCACCCAAATTAAAAACCTCAAAATGACTCAGTCAGCTCATCCTCCGTAATCCAAGTCTCTGGAAGGCCAGAGATCCCACATTGATGTGAAAGGCTGTACTTTGCACCCCTTTTTAAGCCCAAACTCTTAAGTGTAGCTGCCAAGCTAAAAAAGTCAGCACACACCCCATCTGAAGTGGGTTTTTTGAATGAACTACTCCTTTAAATTAACTTAGGTTGACTAATAATAAGTTCAAAGTCTTGCAGAAACAATAAGTTAAACTGCTTCCAGTGAATATTTTTTATTTTATTCTAAGTGTAAGGGAGTAGAGACTGAATTCAATAATAATCGTCATTATGATTCACAATGTTTTAATTTCTGTCGAAACAAACTCTTAAAACATATAAGGACACTCCAAGTTTCTGTCATGTTTTCTTCAAAATATGGAAAAGAAGGGGCCCAATAGAGAGATTTAACTTGCACACACTGTAGGCTTGGAAGTCTGCTTAAATTCTGATCATGTTTCTTAAAAAAAACGTATTTTAATGAGTTGCTTGAACTCCGCATAGTATATTCATCCATCTCATCATTTCAAGTTAAAAGTAAGACAAACTTGTTTATTAGTTCTGAAGTGGTTTGATAATAACAACTAGAAATGTAATCAACTTGAAAGTAAATCTTTTAAAAAATTTGAGTAAATGAGAAAAGATTAGTCGATTCCTCTAAACTCCCGTACGATCTTCTACAGCCGAATGTCACATATTGCGGGTGCTTCTGTGATGACGGCCCTGTGTTCTCCACAAGACCAGTCAACCTGCCCCACATGAAGAGAAGCTTTGTCCTCACAGGCTAACGCTGCTGTTTACAATAGTCCCTTGTGTGTTCAGTGTAGTGTTGGATGGCTAGGGAGTTAAATATGGATCATCATCATTATACTTTACTGGCAGACGCAACGGGAGGAACAATTAGGCCAAAAAAAGAGAGAGAAAGAGACAAAAGACGCAACAGCAAAGACATAAAAGAGAATGAACATACTGTTTCTGTGGGCTTTTTGAAAGCTCTGTGGATGGATCGAGCACTTCTGAAAGGCACTAAGCTTGCTTGTTTATTCTTAATAAGACATTTATTTTTAACTATAGAAATAATTACATAATATTTACACTGATATGAGTGCAGTCCAAGAACAGCAAAAAAAAAAAAACATTTTGGGAAACTAAATTTTAAAATCACGTAGTGTTCCTTTAAATGCATCAACAACAACAATATATAGATCTTTGAGTTATCATCATCTGCCGTTTGTTAAATGTCAATCATTGCAGTGTTTGTTAAGATCCTTAGTTGTTAAGAGACAAGAAGGAGCAGACACAATTATGGAGACCCAGATATACAGACAGACCCTGGGTGGCAGCCATTCAAACATCTACATAATGCCCATTGATGCACCATTTCCTGAAGGAGCAAGACAAGACCTCGACATACAAACACACATACATACACACACGCACACAAAATGGCAATAACACAGGCCTGCCTTTGTCTCAGCCTTTTGGAAGTAGAGAAAAGGGGAGTGTGAAAATGAGCGAGCGAGCGAAAAGAAGCCCAGGATGAGGTGTGTTATTCAGCCTCGCCACGGGGGGTTAGGACAACTAGGAGACCAGGAGAGTCTGCCCATTGTCCACACATGCCACACACAAGCACGCATGCACACACGGCGGACAGAAAAACAGGCTCTTCCACAGCAAAACCCAATATGTTGCAACATTTGCCAAAGAAAAGTGAAAATGAGTGTAAATTGAGGTTATTTTCTCCACCTCTCCCTCACTACCTCACACTTGTTATCCAGTCACCCTCGGCTGTGATGGAGTCCATTCTTACACCCCTTTCTATGCCTGAGGTTCAGCACGGCCACCATATGCAGGTGCCACCAGAGATGTAAGTAAGGAGCAGCGAGCTGGAATTACTTTTTGCTCAACTAACTTCTTCTTTGACACAGATTTCTCATGCGAGGCAAAGATAAAACAGCCTCTGATTGTCCATATTTGCATTTGTATGAATTTGAATTTTCACTTCGACCATGGATCAATAGACTGTTAACACTGACAACAAGCACTTTAAGTCAGCTATTAATCACATATTGTCTCTCTTTCAGTTATTTGTGAGGAAGCAAGCTAGAGAAATAGCCTGAGAAATAATGTTAATATAATATTAATATAGTTTGCATTTTTATGTATCTTTATAACATTTAATTTGTGATTTTATGGATTGTAATTTTTGACACAAACCTCTTGGAGCCCCCTTGTCTCAGCTGCTTAGGGATAACACAGTAGGTTGCCAAATAGTTTGTGGCATCCTTTTATTCCACCATTAAGACAGTCAAATAAAACACTTCTTGGCAACAACCTCTGTAAAAGAAAATAATAAGCTTTTCATTTTTGGATTTGGCTGTTCACACTTTGCTACAAATGTGTAAATTTGTGACAAGGTACAAGACCAATTAGTGACTGTATTCCTGCATCTACCAGCTTTGATTTGAAATAAGCTCAGTGGTTTAGGTTTGCCTCCTTTCTCTTTCAGTTGCTAGAAATGATGACAGTGTCGCATGTCTTCACTAGAACTTCAGATATTTGGCCTTTAATAGCAATACGAAGTGATTAATCACTGTGAATAAGAACTCTAAAAGTACTTTCTTACCACTGCATTACAAGGTTTATAATTTTAATGAAGTTCAGCAGAAGTTTGGTTCATAATTACTGACACATTTTTTCATCACCACTATCCAGTTGAACAGAGAAACCAAAACAACACCTTTCTACCATCTATAGTCCCTAAAAAATATGGAAAACACCTTTTCTAGAAAGGTAGACATGGCATGTTATGGAAATAATGGCGCATGCAAATACAGTGTCTAGCAGGTCCAAATTTTCAAGTTATTTTTCCGGCTTTGTTGCTGAAACACATATTGCCTGTGGCAGAAATAAATTAATCAGAATTGGAAAAGAAAATTTGGGATTAAGAGCAGCAGACTTTGAGAGAGCCACTACCCACGGCAACTTTCGACCATCCAACCTGACCAGCCAGACTGACCCAAGGGGGAGTGGGGAGGGATCCGAAATGGGAGCCGTGCTAATCCATCCTGGATTGAAGGCTGATCCTGGCTAATGTCCCCTCACAGGAAAATGAAATGGAGTAAATGTGATGGCCAAACAACAGGGAAATCAGACCGTTGTGCCCACATCTTTACAGACCTGTCTCCACCACAACATCCCAGAACGTCTTTACAAAGACCCGTCTCCACCACAAAATCCCAGCACATCTTTACAGAGATCTGTCTCCACCATAACATCCCAGAATATATTTACAAAAAACCTGTCTCCACCACGACATCCAAGATCTAGCTGTTGAACTTGATGTGCAGACCATGTTCCAAGCCGACAGAGGTAAATTGAGGGGTTTTAGAGCATGAATAAAGAAGCTGGTCTGTAGTCTAGAGGTACGGCATGGCTATTATTATTTTTTTGCTTTGCCCAGGGGCCACCAGAATCAACAAAAAGAACGTTTCTTGTAGCAGCTTTAAGTTCAAAGTCATTGCAACAACAAGATTAAGGACTATCATACAATCCTAAGCAAAGAGAGCATGCACAAATGAACCTTCCAAGCAAAATATTCCGACTAAAACCATGCAGCTACAGTCACGTCCCCCATGGGAGCCAAACATTACAATCAAAACATTGCACTTGCTAGTTAGTTCTTAAAGCTTTGGTATGTATCTGTCCTTCTTTCACATCTTCTTGTCACCCTATGGTAGCACCACTATAAAGATGCAACAAACTGTGAAAGAGAATCTTGAAGATGAGGAGAATATCGAACTGGATGAAGTGATAGAAGAGGACAGTGTTCAATCATTATCCAGGGACAAAGTGTGGATCATTTAGGGTCAAATATATTTAGAAAAACTCGCCCACTGAATTTGCAAAATACACCTCTAAAGCAGCAGCACAGTGCATTTCTTCATTTACCAAAAATCATGTCAACCTTGGAACTGCCTTCCAGGATGGTCAACAAACAGTTGAAATTACTGTGTGAGAAGCAAAGCTGTTCTTTGTTATGTTGAGAATAATAAAAATCAACAAAATCCACCTAATACAAGACATTTTACTGTGCAGGCTGTTTGTTTTTTGAGCTGATCTGGCTTTACGAGCAGAAATAAAATCATTTTGTGCTCCACTGCCACTTGAAATCCTGTTTTGCACTTCCAAATAACATTTTTATACATTTTTGTTTTTGTGTATAGGTCAATAAGAATCCAAAAGTAGCTGATGCACAGTTGTTTATGCTACATGAATATCACACACAGTTTATCTAGGCCTGAGCATATTTAATAATGTATCAGATGTACTGATTTTTGTGTCATTGATAGCTATCTTTCAAGACAGTCTTTAAAACATGCTTTTTGAGCTGCCCTGTCAAAATTCAGTCGAAAACCAAGCGTGCAAAATATCGAGAATGTGTGCTTTTTTTCCCAGACACGGGCTGATCAAGGGATTCAACATGAAAGCTTCGATCCTTTATTGATTTCACCTTTTTAAACTGCGTCTCTCCTGAGGACGGGATTCAGATTCATGAGAAAGACACAGGTTAAAAAAGGATTTGCAAATTGACACGTGGACTGTTAAAAAACGGATGGAACTCATTATTAAAACGCCATTCCTAATATTTTGTACACTCAGTGTTTATTAGAGAAGCTGAAGCCCTAATTTGAGCTGTCTTCACCCATACATCATATTACAAGTCACAAGCTGCCTCTTCCTTTTGGTGTACGATACCCAGTACAAAGTGGGGACATGTAACACATGTGGTTTCTTTGAAAAAAAAGTTGATAAGGGTTGATAATGATATAGAGAACTACAGTAGGAACTGTCATCATTTGTTCTTTGTGTAGCACCTTCCAGTCTCACGAATCAAAACTCCAAACCAGAGGCTCTCCATTTGTCTCCAAGCATTTTGATCATTCTGCTTTATCACTTTCAAACGATGTTGCAAAAAAAAAAAAAAAAGTGTCACAGGAGCTAGGCAATTGTGACACTTGGGAGAGAAGAGATAGAGCTTCGATGAAGGCGTTCATTGTTGTTAAGCACCAAACATGTCTGTTTGTGTTCTTATTCTGTACTTTGCCGATGGCTCATTCCAGATGGTCCACAGCTTTAAGTAGGTGAATGCAATTTGTAAATGTTGACTTCTGTCAGGTAAGTTTTTGTGTGCTTTCACTAAGTGAAGAAAAGGAATATCTTTGAGCTGCAGCTATGCAAATTCTTACCACAAAACAACAATAATTTATTTAATTTTTCATAAATGACTGAAGTGTAGCACTTGAGATGCTGCGGTTAGTGACAATTTCAGACTTATTTTTAAAATGCACATGTACATGTATAATAACTGCATATTTTCACTCTGTTTCAAGTTAAATAATTGGCTTTTTTTAATCTGTTATTGGAATCAAACAAACAGTTTGCATAAGGATCGCAAAAATGAAGAATAGTCAGATTGGTGAGCTGTGACGTTGTGGGAGGGAAAAAAAATTGACCACTATAAACCAAGTCCTCATCATTTCACATTATGACCATCACTTAAGCTGAAGCACAGCCATTGGCCTGGCAAATGTTCCACAATGTGCTCAACTGTAATGTGTTCATTACAGGTGGATTCATGAGAGATGGAAATGAGGAGAGGAAATAACGTCCAAGCCGAGATGCTCAAGAGGAGAAAAACGGTGATGTCAATCTTTTATTTAATTGCCAGGAATCAAGAGGTGTGTGTGAGTGAGTGTCTGTACATCCATGCCCATGCACTCCTCCACACACGTGTTGTGCACTGTATGTTTATGAGCACGGCCGGTGTAATGATAGATTCACAAGCTGCTCCCGTTGGACCGCCGTGCCTCTCACCTTTGACCTTGAAATCTCCAGTCAGGTTTAATGAACCAATCCTCTCACACCCTGGAATATGTTGCCATGGAAACATAGCCTTTCCCCCCTCGCTCATAATGCGGGAGAGTTTTCCATCCATGTCTAATTCAGTCTCAAGCCAAGTCGGTGACCTCTGAAGAGATGTTTGCAGTCTGAGCAGTACATCCACAGGCGGACTGTTTGTCTCCCTGAAGCTGATGTGAGGATTTCTTCAGGTTAAATAGTACAGTTAATGTAATTGGCAGTGACGTCTGCAAAGATACACAATGCAAAACAGTATTCCCGATAAAAGACGATGACAACATTTGCATTACATGATCAAAAAACTAATAAGAGGCGCAAAATGAAAGTTTTTTGAGTAGATAATAAACAGTTGTTTTACCTTTTTGTATATTTACTGTAAGGCTATATTATTTTAGTGGACAGTATGCAATTCTTAAAGTAAGAGTTTTGAGTGAGTATGTTTTGCATATTGTCTGTTTGAATGTGTTGAATTTGTTGTTAAAACATATTATATATTACATTACATATTATGCGCATAGCCGTTCACAAGTTTGGTGAAATATTTGAGAACATAGCCAATTTAATCCTAACCATGAATACTAATGTCCAGTTGCACATGGCTGCATGACTTTATATCTGCTTATTATACATTCATTTTACATTCTACATTAAAACTGAAGCAATAAAAGTCATGGCAAGCTAAATGTTAGCTAGATAAAGTTAACAGCGTATGGATTCTGCATGTCCAGCCACTGGGAAGGATGAAGGAATGGTCCCTTTTAATCAATGTGAGTAATATTTGTGTCTGTGAGCTGGGGACCAGCCACATTATCATGTCAAGTTACAAATTAAAATGCCTGGCCGCTAACAGACTGGGGATATAAATGGGCCATCATGGCCATCTAAGTGTTCTAATGACATTTTTCGCCTGCCAGACAATTAATTCTATCAATCTGCATAACCTTTCCCAAAGCTCAGAAAACAATGGCATTTTTATGGGTCAAAATGAATGGAATCCAACTGAGAAGTATGCTTAGGCAATCATTACATTATTTAACAAATGTATTTAATTGGATTTCGATGCCTGGGTGTCTGTTTCTGGAGCGCTGGGGCCAGAGCGCTGACTCCAGCTCTGGCTAATTCAATAGGCTAAATGGAATCACTGGAAACACTCTGCAATCATCACTGCATTAGGATGCTCATTCCCATCATGTAAACATTGCTTTGAGCTCTTGCCATTTATCCTCTGGTCTCTCTGTCTCTGTTTCCCCCTTATTTCCACCACTTCTCGAGACATTCTTTCATCCTCTGTTTAATGAAAGTTGAGGTTGAGTTCCGTTTTGGACTCAAGTGAATTCACAAAAAGCAATTTACCAAAAAGCTAGCACTTCTAGACGCATGAACTGCTTAGCTCCTCACTTTTCATAAATTAGGGGTGGAAGGCTTCCATCAGACATGGTCTCCGAGGGACTGGGAAGGTGCTAAGCACGTCTGCCTTTAACGGAGGTGAAAAACAGACTAATTCATTAAGCATTGATCACCCCAAATGACAGCAAAGTGCTTCGACATTTAGCGGGCAAATAACTGACAAATTGGCACACAATTTTTGTACATTTCCAACTCTTTAATGGCTAAAGTATGGAGCAAAAAGGCAATAAAAATGTTAGCAGACAACCCGATGAACCCACACCCAGCCCATTATGCTCACCACTCCTTATGGCTAAACGCCCTTAATGTCTTAAACTGCGGGCAAGGGCTGCCCTAATGATGCATTTTGGTGAGTGTTTCTTACTTTTTGATCAAAATTACATGTTTTATTTGATTCTTTTAAATGCAGTTTGTAATAGGAGCCCCATTATGCAGTGGACGAATGGACCCATTATGAACGGTTAGGCTCAAAGTACCTGAGTATGTATTTGAGTAAATGTGCTTAATCTTGGATGGCCTAATATCATTTCTATCAACACTCCACCCTGTTCCGGCCTGTGAGATGAATACTGATATGACCTCTTTATTGTATTAACATTGGTTGGGCTGCATAGCTGGCAGACGCACACATGCACACGCACACTTCCATCTGCAGACTTACACAGAAAAATGCAGAATGCAGGCATATCAAATGTACAAAATCTGACAGAACAGATACTTTCTGGAGACGGTTGCAGACTATATAACCACTGATTCTGTATTTTTAACAGATTCAGCCTTTGGCACAGCTTCTGCTCGAGGACAATTAAAAGGGGTTAGGCCATGTCAGTCAATACAGGAATGCTGGCAGACAGCGCGGAACGTGTGTGTGAGTGTGTGTTTCAGCAGTGCTAGATGAGCAGTGAGCTGACCTGAGCCCCAGCCAGACTTTATTAATCAAGGCAGGAAACGTGTGCAACCTCTCAAAGCTTTGGCCTAAAGACTTTGCTCGCCGTGATGTCTGTTTCTCCGTCTCAATGCTCTTTCCCTGCATGTGTTGTCGGCCTTATTTTACCTTGTCTCTCTCTCCCGATGCCTACCTTACTGCCCGTGTGTCTCTGGCGTGCACTGCTGATAAATTCTGTCTCTGAGAAGATCAGATAGCAGCGCAGGGATTTCAAAACAATACCTCTTCAAGCAGGGACCCTGAAAGGTGGTAATGATTTACAGCATTATACCTGTGGAGACTCAAGAACTCCTGTGTCTCCATGATTCATCTGTTTCATCTTCTCATTACATGGCCACAGATGGATTGATGTCTGGTACTGCTTCCCTTAAAACCTTGTTGTTGTTGTTGAGCTGAGTTGTGCTCATTTGCAGCATTTTGTGGTCGGTTGTGATTAAGTGTTTGTTGCTTCCCGTGGCTATTTTACTATTTGGTGCTTATCAGGCTTCTCTTTGTGGTATTTAACAATTGGTTGTGGTTGTTTGAGTAATGCAGGCTGTATGTGGTAAAGGCCACGTTTTCTATAAACCTTTGCTTCCTGTAACAATGAACTTCTTTAACAACTCCCTTATCCTGGCATTGCTTTGTGTCTGTGTGCATTTGTTTACTTGAAAGGATGTGGTCGCTTCCAGCATTAATCACCTTAAACGGACATTCCAGGTTGATTTTCTACAAAATACGACCAGTTGCAAACAGATTCAGACTCATGGCTACTAGAAATTGTTTTCATTCCTTTCAGCAGTGATCTCATTTCTATAAAATGATTGCAGGAATGTAGTTGGATTTATTAATAGTAGAGAACAGTTTGTATGTTTTGGTTCCCGTTGCTTAGTGCTGAATCCTCAACAACTCAACCAGAGATGTGGACTCAAGTCATACGTGACTGGTACTCACGTCGACTCGAATCACTGTTTTGATGATTCACATCTTGACTTGACCTAAAAATAAATGTCTCAAGACTTAACTTGGACTTGGAAGTGAAAGACTCCTGAGTTGATTCGAATTGAGACATGATGACATGAATGACTTGTCTATGTGCACATTATGTTTTTAGTTTAAAGAGTAAATAGTGTTCAGTGCTGTCAATGTTGACATTACAAGTGTCTGTGTAACATAACCCAGTATATGAGCACACGATGGAAATGGCATTGTCATGATTGGATGACTACCCTATAAATCAAGCTCCTCACGATGCTACTTGATGGTGCTGGTACGAACTCCACTCCAAACTCCTCTCTCTACCCTCGTCTTCCTGCGACAAGTCTCCTTGAGTTGTGCTCCTTGTGTTTCTGGTTACAAAAACGATTTAATTATCTAAAGAAAGGGTCTCTCTCCATAGCAATTGCTTCCGCAATGTTGTGAGACACACAAAACAACCTCAGCCCATCAGTGGCAAAAACAAGCACTTTTCGTGGACGTACAGTAACAGACAGAGTTGCACCTCAGGATTAGATTGCAGCCATTGCAGCTGTGTCGCGGCTGCCAGCTGAGCTGATCTCCTGAACCGTTTCCAAAACGTTTGGTAACGAATCACTTACACACCGAAACATGTCAATATCACACCCAGGTTAAAAAAAATTTCCCCTTAACTTTGGACTCTTACACATTCAACTGCTCCCATTACGATGTCCTGGAAGCTTCTTGTTGACAGCTCACAGCCTATAGAGTTCCATATTTATGACATTTTATATATAACATTAAATGCATTGACATTACGTCTTCATGTAGACCACATTTCTCCTGCAGTACAATATGACTTTGGATAAATACCTTCACATTGATCAATATCGTCTCTCTTTCAACCTACAAATGAACAAATGATCAAAGTGACTACACAAATTTGTGTTTTGGGACACATTGATGTTGAAGTTCTCAACTAGAAATCAACCTTGAAATCCCGATTGGTGCTCACTGGGTTGAGTTACATGTCTGACTCTTTTTATTCACAAGGAATCCCGGTTGCAAGCCTCAGTAAAGTAGCTGGAATAAAGAGAGAAATAGCCTTGAAAAGTTACTTTATTTGAAACTTTGAGAAATCTAATAGCAGTTATCAGTTGCTCTTACTGAATATTGCTGACATGATTTGAGAAGCTCGCTGTCAAAAGACTATACAGAACCAGATGTAGCTGTGAAGTACATTTCACTTGGGGGTCTCAACATTCTTATACCAAATGACGCAAATAAGGCATAGAAGAATGATTAATGTGATTGCATGAGTGATTGCAGGACTGATTGATGGCTGGCCTCTTTTAATAAAAAGTTTGTGACAAATAATGTATTTTGCATCACAAGAAAAGGAGCAGGAGTGCAGCAGCAGAGTTGGGAGGAAAGCACCCAGACAAGTTGGTGCAATATTGACTGTGCCATCTGTGATGTGTGTGACTTCAAAGCTACAATTACTTTGAGCGGTTTTAAGACTGATACCTGCTCATGTTAAGAGGCAGCCTCTCACCTCCGGAGAGCTGCCTGCCAGACGAGAAATAATTCATTTTTAAGAAACTGAGGCAAGGGCAAATTCTGCCGCGCAGCTCTCTTCACATCCGTCTTCAAAGAGAACCAAGTTCCTATATGAAACAATGGAATATTTGGCTTCTTATTCATGTCTTGGGTTTTTTTTTCCAGTGCAGGGTCCTTTAATTCCTCTATTGTTACTGACAGGCCCTACTGGGAAGGCCTAAGAGGCTTTTTGGACCCCACTGGACACTCTTAAACATAGACCAATCAGAATGCACAATAACAAGTTGAACATTCATTCCAGAACTGCAGGGATTTTGGTATCAGGATGATCTCCATCTTTAGAGAGACAATAAAAAGTCCCAAAGACATCCTGGGTGTTTCCACGAGAGGCCATTTTGTTCGCTGCAGCTGTTTCCTCATGTCTCTTAAATGACAGCTTTGCTGCAGCCATTAACATGCATGCCACTGAAACAAGTATTATAGTTTAATTCCTACCATGAAAAGCTTCCAGAGGCATAAAAACGGAGCCACGGTATGGGGGGGGGGGGGGGGGGGCAAAGACAGACAAGCTCCAGAGGCCTCATTGCTTGTGTGTTGCGTTGACTTAATGGCAAATGGATGTCATTGGAATTTCGAGCCAGGCAGCAAGATCTTATCGCACAGATAAATGAATTAATATTTTACACTTCAGCTGGATTTTTTTTTCTGCCACACGAAGGCTAGAGTTGAGGGGAGAGTCAAGTAAATTAAGAAAAAAGAAAAGAGAATGGGAGAGAATAGGAGAGAAATAAGAGCTTGGGATGTGAACTCTTCTAATGTTATTCAGAGGCAGTGAGTCATGTAAGAGAAAAGGATCTTTTCTTGTACCAGTCAAGGACATTATCTGCTCCTGCTAGCAGTTATTAGCATTAGCATTTATATATTCAATGCAATTTTGAGGTCTGGTGATACTCTGAGGGGTCAGGAGAGAAAAACGAAATGAGGGAGGGAGGATAAAAAAGGTCTTTTCTCTGTGTGCAATTGGCGCTAACCAGGACAGAATAACCAATGAGGTAAGACACAAGGACATTTCATGCTGGAATTCAATCTGTGATCAGAGCTTAAATTCTCTCTCATCAACAGGCAACACCTTGGAACAAAGCAGGAATGATATGGACAATTTTTAGTGTGATCAGAGAACGAATGTTTCGCTTAAAAAAAATCTGAACTCAGACGACTATATCTAGTTGTAGGTTTAGTCAATGTATCGTGCACTTACTTAGCACAACCTATTGCAAATTTAGCAAGTTAAATCCATTCATGATCGACACTCCAGAGATGTGTGATAGCGTTTGTGGGTCAGATTGTATTCGAAGCAAATGGTTTGAATAATTTAAAATTGGGTGTTGAATTGTGTTTTCCATGAAAGAAAAAGGGGGGAGGTGATCCACTTGATAGACACACACACACACACACACACTGACACACGCACACACACAGACAAGAACACACAAGGTGGCTGAAACACAGTCAGCTAATGGTTTGCCCCCCCCAGCACGGGAGGGTCAAAGATCATGAGCTCAAGCACTCAGACTGTTGGATGCAGTTAAATGCATCATCTGTTCAATTTAAAGACAATAAAAGGCGATCAGAATGGGCCGTACCTCGCTGCATAATTTGGGAAATTTGGGCCATAATGACACAGATGATTCTAAGATTCTTCTTTTGAGGGGCCAGCCTTTGTTTGAGCTGTCTCACTGCTCTTAAAAAGATGATATAGCTGTACTTAGGTGTCATTATTGTTTTGCAAAATTGGCAAGGCTCTATGGATATACAGTAGATGCAATTAGTATTCATGTATTTATCCTCCACCAACCTCAATGGAAAAAACAACGATTTTATCCTTCAGAATCATGCTTAAAAAATACATCTGCAACCATATGATTGGCATTGGGGTTTTTTTAAGGTCATTCATTAGTTTATTTAAAAGGCCCTCTGTAGAGCCAGCGTTTGGTTTGTCCATTCTTCAGTACTGTATGAACACGGAGGAGCAACATAGCGAACTCCATGGAAGAAAACCCAGTCCTTCTGTGCATACAATGTAAAAGGCTCCAATTCAGAGCTTTTAGGCTGCTCAGATTTGGTTTCACTATCCGCTCTGAGTGACCCGATCAGAAGCCGACAGCCGTAAGCCAGTCAATTCACACCTGGCATTACAGTAAATGCGTCTCGACATGCGTCTCGATTGGCCTCTGGCTCGGCCTCTGGATCAGATCTCACTTCCCCGCTCTATACTGTATGCAAATATACACCTACATCACTTGAACAAAAAAGACAAAAAGAAAGACATTTCTTCATGTATAACGTTTGCCGAATTAACAAGTAGGCCCATATATTTAAGAATTTGTTGTAGACAGCGTTTTAAGACGTTTATCCTAATGCAACAAGTCTCAAAATGTAGCGTTTTTAAGGGAGTCTGGGGACTTCCTCCACTGGCGTCAGTAGCCTTCATTAGTTACTGTTACTATATTTGTAAAATTTGACATGCTAACTGTCAATATGTTGCATTCTTTAATAAATATGGTGTAAATGGTGAAATCAGTTGAAAGTTGATAAGTTGTGTGTTCAGACAGCTGTTGGAAGGAATAACGCACTTCAAACACGGAAGCAGACAGGTGGCACTCCAGACATGAAAAGAGACAGGCTGTTTCAGCGATGTCACAACAAAGTGACACTTTTTACAAGCAAAGAAACATGTTAATGTGTTACATCTAATACCGAATATAAAAAAAAGGCACCAATGATTTAGAATTTACTTCAGATGTTTCACAAAGTTTTTAAAGTTTCTCTTCATGCAACAAATCACACGATTTGTAGGGGAGTCTGGGGATATTGCTGTTACTAGTTCAGTGGTTAGTTGAAACGGACAGGGCGTTCACAAACGTCTCCTGCAAACACCAGCAGGTTAAGAGAGTCCAAACATGTAATATACATTACAGCAAAATTAGACATAATTAAATGATTAAATAATAAAACGCTCCTTATGTTGCTGCACAGAGGACGTCACTTGAGTAGGCGGTCCTTCAGTGTGGCCCAGGACACACGTTTGTACTGGATGATGAGGCCAAATGTGAACAGGGCCTTTAGGCAATTTCTAACTGATGAAAACATAATTAAAAATGATATATTCCATTTCTCCTCATAAATATTCACAACTCCCCCTAAATCCTACACACTGGACCTTTATTTAACGAACCAATGGTGAAATTTTGCGTACTCGAACATGCCGTTCCAAATGTCTAAGTGCCACTGTACCCCGTCGTCTCTTTGACTTGAAAGACAATAGGTACTCCCACTTCAGTGATAGCTCTGTGTTTCATGCACCTACATAATTTTGAAGGCAGATGGGATGTAATGCCCATCATTTCTGCTGGCGATGTGCATTAAGGAAGCTCTGAGAACAAAATGGGCTTTTTCTGCAGAGACAACGGAGATAGAAAAGCTTTGTGACTAAAACAACTTCAGTTCTTCATTTTAATACAGAGCAGAGGCAGAGAGAATGAGAAGCTGCAATCCATGAATCTTTCATCGGCATTCATATTTCAATATAGCTCCATATACTACCTATGTGAAAGATCATCTTTACATAAATTCATCCCTTAGTGTGTCCACAAAAGTCATCTAATCTCACATATAATGAGTCTCTTTATTCTCATCATCTTTGTGTTTGTTCCATGAGTAATTTGGGGGGCCGTAAGTGTCACAATTTGCCCCCCTCCTTCCTCCTCACACACACACACACACACACACACACACACCCACAGCCCACCTTGTCCTAGACAGTCATTGTGCAGTTGTATTAAGTGGTAGGGGGCAGAAGAGGAGGGGATGGGGCACAGCGAGGGGAGCACATTCTCTTCTGAGGCTGACTTTGAGATTGTTATTATCATTTTCAAAGCATCAAAGCTTTCTCTCGCGCTTTTTCTCACTCTCTCTCCATCCAAGCTTAAAGAGATGAAAGTTTGCCTTTGTTCCATCCCCTGCTACATTACCTCTATGCATTAGGCCTCCTCTTTATCCGTGAAATTACCTTTTAGCTTTCTCATTCAGCGCAGGCAGTCTGCATGCGACGAGATGGCTCGCACTTTCTCACCACATCATATCCCCCCCTTGCACACCTCTCTCTCTCTCTCTCTCTCTCTCTCTCCCAAAAAGATTGTTGCATTTGCAGTTTGATTTTGTCTACACCTCTCTCTCTCTCTCTCTCTCCCTCTCTCTCTCAGTTCCACTGTATCTCTCTCTCCACTTCATATAAGGTCCATCTGTCCCTTCATTATATGGTTAGTGTTGTTCTTTGATCGTTCTATCTCCAAAGCAAACACAGGGGTCTGTGTTGTTCCCCCCATCACGCAGATGGCTCAGAGATGATGGCTGAGATGCTTCTGTTCTCGCTGCTGTTCAGAGAGCCACTTTCGCAGCCTCTTAAAGCACTCTTTGAAGCTGACAGGAAGCACTCTAAGAGAGAAAAGTTGCTTGATCGTCATGCAAAAACACTTTCCACCCCCCCCCCCCTTTTTTTTGGTTATGAATCTTTTTTTTTTTTCCCTCTTTGATTGGGCTGATCTCTCGCTGTCTTTCTGTCTCTTTCATATCTATCCATCTATCCATTCACTCTTGCCGTTTCTTTAAGCGACAGCATCTCAACTGGAATCTTGGGACCAGGTGAAATGACTTTATGCAGCGATTATGTTTTACAAGCCACAGTAAAATATTCTCCTAACTAACATCGTTACAAGCAATGAATGGGAGGTAGTGTAAGGGTCAACGCCTCTGCAACCGCTGCCAAGTCAATAGATTTAATAAACATTCCCCCATCCATAAAATGCTCATATAGGAGTAGCCGGTGTGTTTGCTTTGCAAAGCAATACACGTGAGTAAAAGTCCTTTCAACACTTATAAACTCATCTCCAGAGAAGCGCTTACTGGGCATTGTTTGGCCGCAAGACTTAATATACAAATGAGAAAAAGTGTATATGCGTAAGGGTGGGAGATACACACACATATTCTACCCAGCTGGAATGACTCTTCGCAGACTAATGTAATTAATAGCTTTTTATCCATGTAGAATTTGAAATGAAGATGTAAATTGTTCGTTTAACATAGCCATAGGACATGGAGGCTTCTGCTGTCAAAGTCAATTACAGACTCAGCATAGTCCCAGACTTTATGAAAACCTAATCAAGATGTGGTCTCAGTGTGTGTGTGTGTGTGTGCGTGTGTGTGTGTGTCTGGACACAAGATGAGGCATGGAGTGCGAGCTGGTACGCATACACTTGCATGTGTGTGTAGCTTCTGTCCAAGTGTAAGCAGAATGTTTTATACAGATTGCAGGCAGTTACGCCAATATAAAAATATCTACAAACCAAATCTTATCAGCAGAGATAGAAGCTAGTTCTGTGGTTGTGGAGGAGGGTAATAATCTTAGAAAACGCTCCGACTGTAACTCCCACTGGAGATGTTTTTGAGTCGAGTTGCTTTTGTCTGTCTAATGTAAAATTTAAGAGAAGTGCTTATATTTTAGTGTCATGATCCATTCGTAATATTCAAAATATACACTACAGTGTACAATATGTACAATATGTATGTAAAATACGTAAGAAATGTAGGAAAAAAAGAATAATGTGAATAAATAGCAGTTTTAACATTATGATGTCTATGTGTGGTGTTGCAGAGATATCTACTGAAATTAGCTTGCCAACCAGCTGGCCCCAGCCCGTCCCGGCCTGAAGCTCCTGTGCAAGCGGTGTAACCACTGAAGCTTCCCACCCAGTCTGAACCGCTAGCTGAACGGCTAAGCTGAGCTAACCAGCTAAGTGCCAGTGCAGTTAGCAGTAGTTAGCAGATACTGAAGTGATATGACTGTACGCTGCCCCCTATTTGTTTTGAGCATGAATTTAATACACATTGCACCTTTAAACTGGGGAAACTATAAGCATAAACAAATGCAAAAATGTATTTACAATAAGCTTAATTAAATTAAATTATTATTTTCATGCGCATGGAGCATTATCAAGACCAAAACAGGACCAAATAAAGCATTTCAACAACTCAGTGTGGAGGTTAGCTTCCCACCTGTTTAGCCAGATTTGTAAAATATTTTGAACTTTGAATTTTCAACATACTCAAAACATACTCAAAAAAGGAGTTTTGCAAACAAATAGGAGTTTTGTTAACATATAAGTGATCATAGAGATTCCCATAGGAATTAATGGACTCTATGTTGACTAGCATACATAGACAGAGCTATGTAGAAACAAGGAGTACTGTAGTGCTTTAAGTGATATATATACGTGTGTGCACCTTGCGAGCATTATGATTGAGTCGTTAAACTAGAGCTGTAACAGTCATTTAGCTAATTAGTTGACAGACAGAACATTAATTGGCAACAAAATGTTAAAAATTCACTGGTTGTAGATTCTCAAATGTGGATATTTGGTATTCATATAGTTTGCTAATATAGACTTTGGGGGTTTTGGACTATCAGTTATACCAAACAAGCAATTTTAATATATAACCTCGGGCTTTGGGTACTGTGAGGAGCATTTAAACTCAATGGTTGATCTATTAATCAAGAAAATAGTTCAGAATGAAAACAATCGTTAACCATCCTTTGTTGACAGCTTTACTAGTGACATCTGTGTCTTTCTATAGATTCTAAAGTAGAGATCAGTATACGGCAACAAAGCCCCTGTATTACCATTATCTGACACATATGGACCCCATTCAGCTTTCCAAATGCTAATCATCAACTGGAGCTCATTTTTTACCCACTTTTCTATGAACCAATACAACACTGTTTATCACTCCAAAAGTCCAAAACAGTGGAGAAAAATCTTGTCAAACTTTATAATGCAACTTGTCATGCCAACGGACAACTGACACAAATTCTGTTGACAGAACTCAAATACCCAAATGAGCTCAGTGGAGTAAGCCATGCAGGCGGAGGTTTGCTTGTGTGGAAAGTCATTTATAAACGCCAAGGGTAGCCATTCATGCTCAATGATTTAGGACTTTCAAAACACATTTCTAGCTCATTTGAATAATAATGGTCATAAAAAACATTGCCTGGGGCGCAGCAAGCATACATCAAGCAACAACAAATGCCTTCTGAAGTTGTCGAAAGGCCCACAAACACGAAAACAATTAGGACACACAACTTAATTTGCGAAGGGTCTGTTTCTCTGTTATGCCATGCTCATTTTAATGAGTTTGAAGGCAGTAGTGTCCTGTAGTTTGTGGTGCTGATTGATTGGCTGTTACAGCGTACAGTGCAGGCTCAGACAGACCTCTATTAAACCTCACTATGTGTATGTGGGCGTACACATTTATGTGTGTTTACACATGCAGACACAAAAACACATTTCGCTCTCCCTCGTTCCTTATGCCTGGCTTAATCGCACCAGGTAGCTGATGATAAGACACCCACATGCACGCACTCACACAAAGATGGATCAAACAAACCTATCCACTTCAAACAGATGACCTCATGATTGCCTTACATCAAAACTAGCATGCAATTAAGGCTGAGTAGTGTTCATCAGCCCGGCCTCGCTTTGTCCAGAGGCTTTTCATTGTCCAGCACACTTAGCAGCAAACATCAGTGAAGAGAATCAAAAGATGAATGCAATTACATATCAGCAATCTGTAAAAAGAAAAAAAAAAAGTCAGACGTTGAGTTCTGAATAGAAATAAAATACAATGTTGTCATGCGGTTGGCTTCACCCCAAAGACGTGAAACACAGGAAATAATATCACTATGAAGTGCATTTAAACAAAAAGTAAGCATACAGTATTATATCTTATAAGTAGTCGTAATATGGTAATGTAATGGAACTTATAGCCTTATTATTTCACTCTTTATAACACTTGTGTATTTAAATCATCACTTTCTCCATTGTTACTCATCAAAACGTCCCTCCTGTCATCCTTGCCATGCACAGCATCTGACTGATATCTTTGTGCAAGGACTTGTTCAACTGCACAAAACAGGTGATTGAGCCCAAATTTTGTGATGTTGTGAACTGGTTAAGGATTGCTACCATCAGTTTGGCTAAATATACATGATTTACATTTGTCATTTGCATTAGACTGTATAGGTAGATATCTTTTTGCATAAGGTTATCTGTGTTTTTCATCTTTGATAATACTATAGACATTACAAGACATCAGTCAAACAGCTGTTTGAAGGATCATCAGAAGAAGATTAATGTGGATAGTTTAAATAGCGTTCGGTTCCTCAAAGTGGTTTAAGTCAGTTTGAAACAACTGGTTTCAATGAAGTTAGAAGCAATTAGCCAGTATCTTACTGTATTTGTGAGCAGAAGCTGAAATTCAGGCATTTTTTTTGCACTTTCAGCTGCTGCAAATATGTCACAGTCTCTTTATGAAATGGTTTGCCTTGTTTTTTGTTAGTATGCAGTAAAACTATCAGTCATTTGATATGTAGTGTGGATGTCACTGAAGAACAGAAGCCAGACCGACCTTGATCAACATTTCTGTGCTGTATAGCAGTTTATGGAGAGCATCCCTAAGCATGTAAAAGATGTTGAACATTTTCTTCGAGAATGCTTAATTCATTATCACAACATGCCAGTCTTGTACATTTTCAGTTGTGCTGCAGAATATAACAAGGAATGTGAAATAATGAGAAAAGACTGAGTAACAAGCAACATCTCATAATTATGACAATGATCTAGTTTCCACAAAAAAAAACATGGCAACTTGTTTGCCAGGTGGATGTTTGCACACTTCCTTCGTAGGTTTGAGCTTGAATCACAAAAAATGTTCTTTTTCCTGTTCCACAGCTTGTCATACGCAGTGGCCTCACTGATTGGCTTTTGTTGTCTGTGTAGAAATGAGAATCACACGTTGTCTGTCTCCACTGGAGATCGTGTACAGGCATCCAGACAGTACAAGCCTCCTCACATGAAACAACATGCAGAGACACACGTACGCTCTTTACGCACAGAGGACAATACCCACCGCAACCTAGATGGAAGTGACACAAACAAACACGCACAGCTCGCTGACTAAAAAAGCTCCCAGCAAACAATGCAAAGTGAAAAGATATTAATATTTAAATAGATCATTTGCAAGATTGGTATAATTAGTGGCTCATATTCATGTATTCACTTCAGGGATATCACATTGAGACATGTCTACTTATTCAAATAAGATGCAACATGTCACAGGGTGCATATATGCAAATGCACATATGCCGCTAATTACACATTGCCTGTCACAAAGAGAGAGGGGCTTTCAGCAAAAATGTTCAAAGTTTTCTATGAACTGTTCAACCAGGCTGCTCAGGCTGCTCAGGTCTAATTAAAACATGCATGTCCCCAAGGCCTTATCAAAGCACTGTAGAAATATGTACATCTCAAATAGAGGAGAATTAGCTAAATAAAGGACCTCCCTGGTGCTTTTGTCCTGCTCAGATTTCAGGCTCTACACTAACAAACTTTATTTCTGATTGATACTGATCGTCCACCGCAGGGATTTGAGAATATTTTGACCTGAGGCGGGGGACTTTTATTCTGACATCTCCTCCCCTGGCACAATCCCAGATTTAATGCTGTACTTGACACCAGCTGCACTGAAGGCTGTTGTGATGGAGATTGTTATTTTAATGAGGTGGAAATGAGAGGTAAACCTTCTAGGAAGTGTTTTCTAATTAACCAAATGATTTGGCCTATAGGGTTGGATACTGACAAATTCTGCATTGTGTACCGCACAAGATTGATAACAGTGTTTATTTTAAGAAATCAAAGGAAATCAAAAACTATTCACTACTTTTTACAACGGTACAGCAAGTTTTGACTGATTCCTTCTGAGAATATAATTTCATCGTGGTTGGATTTGATGTAAAAACAACAAGGGAATCTGTTATGAAGTAGCTCATTTAAATGATCAGACTTTCTATTTGTATATGAATATTTTTAACTATAACTTGCCTTAAACTGGACATATTCATAGTATTTATTCAACTCAGTATATTCAACCCAATAGACTCGCGGGTCAGCTGGATCACTGTCGCGTTTGGCCTCTCCCACCTGTTAAAACAACAGGCTTTAATTCTGTGGTCAAGCTAGCAATGAGAGATATGCAACATCTGGTTACACTTTTGAAATAAAGGATTCAAAACTACTTGGTTTAGCCACCAAAACTATTTGGTTAGGGTTTGGAAAAGATTATGGTTTGCCTTGAAATAACTGCCTCCTTTAAAAATATACCATTGTCTTGACTGCAGGATTTGAACCCTGGTCTCTCAGATAAAAGCCCTGTGACTGACTCACCCATCAACTCCAACCCCTCCCTATGCTGACTTTCTGGATCTTTAAACAACATTCGTCCTTTGCTCCCATCATTATCAACCCCCGCTGGTACATCTTCATACACGTGTGTACTTCTCGCGCCAAGGCTTGGCAAACCCTGACACCCACAGCCTCTCCTCTAGTGGATCAACGAGCAGGTCTTTTACAGGCTTTGGTGTGAGACTGGGCTGATATATTTCCACGATGCAGCAGCAAGGTTGAAGCCCATTTACTTGTCAAAACAGCTACTTGTGTCATTTCATGCTATATGTGCTTACAGTAATAACACGGTTGACACATTTATTGCTGAACCAACCGTCGCGAAAACTCTCAGTTTCCCTTTTCTTGCTGTCCATTTTGTTTGACCAACATGCCACTGAGGCTTTAAAAAGCACTTTACATGTTAGTTTAAATTAGCTTTTTTGATCACTGACAATAATAAAAAAAAAGACCTCAAAATCATTTGAGTACATCCTCTAAAAAACAGGTGTTGACAGGTGTGACAAATGCGTCTCTCAAAAATGATTGTTGCAAAGGGTGTCTCACTCTCCTGCTTTTACATATGCATTCATGTTGCGGTTTGCACACACAAACACAAAAGCTGGCGCTTCCATTCTGGAGAACTCAGAGTGCAGAGCTGTCCGGAAGCCTGTCTGCGTGAGGAAAATGTATTCAGCTCAAATCAAAGTGATGTTGCACACAGTAATCTTTCTCTATTAAGGATGTCACTTTTTGCAATCTTTTCGCAATTGCGGCCTAATATCCTTTACCACTCCACTGCTGGGTCGCTGAGCTTCTGCAAGCGCGCATACACACATGCACTCACGGTCTCATCACACACATCCACGGTGTGTAGGTATCCGCTGAAGGAGCCAGTCATGTGTGTCTTTCAGATAGGAGTTGAGAAAGCCCTTGATTAGGACAGGAAGTCATGTGTGTAAAATTCACACTTTTTACCGCCACTGTCTCTCCGTACATAGTGAAGGCAGTGTGTGTCTGGTGCGTATGTGTGTAGCGCACACATCTATAGAGATCATAATTAACTGACGTAAAGGTAAATAGTAATATAAAATTAATTACACGCTAACAGTGAATTCCTTTGTACCTTTTAAAGTGAGCTCAGTTCTAATTTTCGGGGTAAAATAATTAAATCCGGAGCTGTTTTGGAAATGAAACGCCTCGCCTCTGCTATGAAAGGCAAATTATTTACACTTGGTTTGTTTCTGATGATAAAATTCAAAATGGAAACCCAGCAGTCTCGTGAATTGGAGATAAAAGGCGCTATTGTCTAATTCTTCTGATCTTCCTCAGGTACATTTTGATCTTTTTTTTTCTGTCTCATGATTAAACCTCATTTACTCAGTAATGCCCTGATTCACACTGATAGTTGCACAGATTTCCCTCAGCATGCTAATGCTGACCAGTTGCCACCTCTACTGAAGCACTTGACTAGTTGTATAATCCTGTACATTTTTATATATTCATATATTTTAGCCATTATTTTATAATAGTGTTTGGCTGTTCCCCCTTTTTTGTAGTGCACCCACTCTTCTTCAACTCGTTTCATTCATGTCTAATTCTGTTCAGAACATCCTACATTTCCCAAAATGCCTCTTGAAAACCCCCAGAGAATGTTCTTCAACTTATTGCATCCAGCTGTTGCGTTATATGAGTGGGAGGAGGAAGTGATGAAGACAGAAAGAGCGAGGGAGGAAAGCTTTTCCAGTTGAGAAAAAGTGAGGGTCACCAATTACTCAAGACACAACATGTCGTGTGACTGCATTATCACATTATGGACTATTGATGCGACTGTCACTGGAGAAATTGCCATCTCTGCCTCTTCCGTGATGGATTTTCCTCTGATTGCTGAACGTGAAAATGGCCAACAGCCCTTTCCTACTTGATTCTCAGTGGCTGAATACAACATCTGATATTTGAAGATGATGTTTTACATGTTTTTTTATGTGTAATTCCCACATTGAGAGCCATGTGTTGCCTTGCTAGCAGCATGCCCCTATGGATGGCAACACACCACAAACCTTTCTAACACATAGTTTAACGTCAAACAGCAGTTTGGTCAGGTTTTTGAAAAAAAACATTGTTGTGGATGGGTTTACATTAGACTTGTTTTAAAGGTCCAGTGTGCAGGATTTAGGGGCATCTACTGGCAAAAATGTAATAACATATTCACAATTGTGTTTTGATTAGTGTTAGCTAAGAATGAGCCCTTTTTATATACAGAAGGAGCAGATCCTTTTCAACAGAGTCTGCTATGTTGTACCGACATGTTTCTACAGTAGCCCAGAACAGACAACCTGAACACTGATGGCAACCATTGGTTCTCCTACACGTTTGGAAGACGAGGGTGAGGCGAAGGATATTCAGTTGGTTGCAATCTGCAAAGTCACCACTAGATGCCACTAAATCCTACACACTGGGCCATTATACAGACGCTACAGGGTACAAAACTAATAGTAGAATTTCAATTTGACCAATATCTTTTTGGTTTATGAACAAATACCTACAAAACTAATGACGTTCCCATATCAGACGCTGCTGTACTTTAGGGCTGATTTGCAAATGTTGTCATGCCAACACACTAAAATAAGAGGGTAAACATTTTAACCATGATACTTGCTTGGCATCAACATGTTAACAATGTCATTAGCATTTTTACTGTGCCAAGTTTCAGCCTCTCAGAGCCTCAGTGTGGCTGTAGACTCTTAGTTTTGTTCATTTACTTGAACATAAACTGAAGGTCAAGGGTTGGACCCCTGCAATAGCCAGTGTATCCAGTCCAATCAAATTGAAGCTATTGGGTCTCCTACCCCGATGCTTTTAAGCAGAGCGTCCCTGTAAGTGTGTAGGTTGTCTTTTGAACCAAACACTAAAGTATCTAATTTAACTGATGAAAGCACACCTTTAACCTGAAAAGTGGCGGTAAGAAGCAAAATCAGCTGCTTGTTTGCAGACTCTGTACCTTAATGTCACATGGTTAAAAACAACTGTAGTGAAGGCATTTTCAAAGGGAGGTATCCAGACATACTTAACTTTGATTCCATGCTGCTTTGTGAATAAATAAGGGCAGTATTCATGCACTCTTATTACTATTTGATATCACCTCTTACGGTGCAAACATAGCCCGCCTACACGCTACAATTTACAATACATTTAGTGTTATTGACCAAGGTCCATAGGCGCCCTGTAATTTAAGATACCGAGCACAGACTTTTACTGCACTTCACTACAGGGTTCCTAATATCCTTTGGATTGAAGGTGCTTTCGTTTGAAAACGTTAGAGGGGTAAAAAGGTAAGCGTTTCCTCAATGCAGATGGAGTTATCTGAAATCATGGCTCTAGTATTTAGTCCTCTTCCTCCCTCTCCTCTCTTCCCCTCTTTTTCTCTCTCGCCCCTTCTTTCTCAATTGTGTCCCTCGCCTCTGGCAAATGGGAGTCATTTGTTTGTGTGAACTTCCCATAACCCGCTGCGCGTGAGACACTTATCATTCAGAGTGGGGCTGCTTCGTCCTGAGTTGTAATACCTCTTCTCTTCCTCTTCTTCTCCTTCTTCTCCTTCTTCTCTTCTTCTCTTCTCCTCTCCGTTTTTTCCTTTCGCACCAGGAGCATGTCTGTTCCAGCTGAGTCTCACCATGGTTCATCATAAATGAGTCTCCATTTTTCTCCATTCTTTCACTCCCATATCGCCCATTTCCCCCTCCACAGTGTGCCCCCTTCAGCCTCTCCCTCTCTCCCACTCTCTTCTCCCTCTCTCTCTCACTCCAATCTCATTCTCCATGTAATCTCGGGGTACAGAGGACCGTTTTCATTACCGCACTACTCATCTTATCATCCACCCTGTCATCTCTTCTGTCTCCTGTCTTTTTTATATTCCTTTATTCTAACAAGTCTGCATCTCAGAAGCCATCAGTGGTCCACCCCTTTTCATTTCCCTAATGTACCCCAAACACACACATCGACACACACACACACACACCCTACCCTGGCCCTAACCCCTAGTTTCATTGCCCTAACCTGGTTCCCATCAGGATGATGTAGAGCGCACCCCAGCCCCCTGCAATTGTGTAAATCACCGTGTGTGTTTGTGTATGCGTTTTTTAAAATTTTTTATCTGTGTGTGTATTATCTCTGCAGGCAAAATGGGCAGTAGCAAGACAAAACAGATGAGGGAATGAGAGAATAAAGTGAGACAAACATTTTTAAAAAAAAGAGGGGTGAGACAGAAAGAGACAAACAGCGAGAGGAAGCGAGTGATTTTAAAGGAGGGAAAGCTGTCATTGAAGGCCGAGGTGAGCCTTAACCCTCTTGCTTGCTTGCTTTAATCCCTCATTTATGTGAACTCAGCTTTGGAAATGAAGCTGTCACTGTATTTTCCTTCCCTTCACCCATGCTGTGGTATAATCAGAAACCACACATGCATTCATCACACACACACACACGCACACACACTGTCGCAGGACAGAGACACAGAAAATCACTCAGGAGAGGTTTTAAATTCATTCCAGAGTTGGAGGCAGAGATTCGTACAGCCTCACCTTGTCTCCTAGAGGAGGAATCATCGGATACATTGGAGACAGAGGGGAATTATGGGTAAATGCACTGGTGAGGAATGATAGTCTGCAATCTCCGGCTCTAATCTGGGATCGCTGACACATGCCATTCATTTCAGACTGTACCAATACGTCCCCCTGCACGGTGCAATCTTTTATGCCTATTTTAGAGACAAAAATCTATTCAAACATAATGGAAACAGCAATGTAAAGCTTAATAAAAAAAACGCTGAAACACACATTCGACATTCGAATAATTATTGTTGTTTTAACAATCTTAATTAAACATCTTTAATGAATGTGTTAAACAGCGGATGAAAATAGCCAAAAGATTATTGATTTACAGAACACAAACATATGTAAGTATGTTCCTCTCTTTTGTTGACAGGATTGGAATTAAAATGTTTCATACGTACTCTGCGCCATTTTAAATGCTGCAGCTAAGTAAGTAAGTGATGATTAAAATATGATTAATGCTTTTTAAATTACATTTATTTCTTTCCATTTTTGTAATTATTGTGACATAGAATGACAGAGGAAGGGCAAAGTACATTGATAACAGCCATTAAAGGGCAATTTGTCTATTGTGAAACCACAGACTTGTACTGCCATCTAGTGGTTACAAGAGGAAGTGGATGGATGGAGTGATGGGTGAACGGATGCATGGATGGATGGAGGATGGAGAAGTTATTTGACGGATGGATGACCAGAAAAGGGGATATAACTGTTTTCAAAGTAGGTCCACTTTTTGTTGATTTTAAACAATTTCTAAAATGATAAAAAAAACGTATATATGCCAAAAGGAAGTTCACTGCCCTAATCACTTAATTTAGGAAGTTCACACATTTTATCATCAGGTGAGTGAAGAGTAAATTGTGTTTAGAAGTGTCTCATAACCAGTAAGAGCCACATTTTTGGGTATTTATATACTTATAAAAATCTTTTGCACCAATACTTAAAGGTGCATTATGTAGTTTTGGGGAAGACATTTTAATCAGAATAGAAATATCTTCATTGACTGATTTTTATGCCCAATCAAACTGAATAAACAAACCTTAAAGGACAACACAATTTCATACTGTTTTACTTTGTTTATATTTGGCGGACCCTGCCACCTTTCTAGTTCAAACAGTGTTCTGGGGACCTTATTTTCCTCTGAGAACAGCTTGTTTATTCAGTTACGGAAAAAATATACATTCTTGAGTTTGTATCATTACCTCAACAATATTATAAATATTAAAATTCTGAGTTTGAATTTCTTCTCCGAAACTACATAGGGCCCCTTTAAAATAAAAAAAGTGAGAAAAGAAGAAAATGGGATCATTTTGAATACTACACCCTTAATCAACAAGTCAAATATGCAACTATATATATAAAGACAAAAAAAATGTCATATTCCTGCCCATCCTTTGCTCCTCCATCCCTCTATCTCTTCATCCTTCTCCCCCTCGTCGTCCTCCTCAGGTGGAGCGAGCGTCATACTGGTGTGTAATAGGGTGCTGTCAGTGTGGGCAGCGGCGAGGTGTGGGGAGGAGAGCGGTGCGTCTCAGATGAGATATGTGACTGGCATGCTAACACACAGTTTTATCAGAGGAAAAAGAAAGAGACAGGGCCCCCACATCTCTCCACTATAGGCCTTTGATTAAAGCTCCCTGGGTACACACGCATGCACACACTTCCAAAAAACACACATACAGGAGTGTACACACATGCACCTGCACAGATTATAAATAAATGGCAAGTTGGAGCACACACACACATACAGTATATATGCATACACACATCCTCCCGTTGTGGGTGGTGTTGTTTTGACCTAAGCCAGGTAGCTTGTCCATTATGGAGTTGATAGTAGGATTTGGCCATGTTGATTCTAGACAGCATCATCTCCTCTGCCATAAATAACCTGAGTGTTTTTTCTGAGTCACACAACAATATACAGAGAATAACAGCTCTTAGCTTTATCCCCCGGTCTCATCCACTGCACACAAACACTCACGCATACACATAAACCCCAAGAAAATGATTGTGTGTGGACAGACATGAACAAAATGACAGATTTAAAAGTACAGTTGGCCCCGGCACAGCTCAGTTTCACCTTAAATTATCGTTTTACATTCTAGTTTGGCCGCAGGGTTTGTCTCAAAGTGTGTTTTCTCACATGGACGACGGGGGAAACTAGTTTGATTTTAGATGAGCAGCATCACTTGCCAATGCAGTCTCAATAGCTTGCCAATAAAGCTTTGAATAGAAACTGTATACCCCTGACCAATGGAACTGTGGGGGAACATGATGACTTCCATGAAGGAAGTAATGGACAAACCACACTCAATATTCTTGCATGTGGGGAAACCATATTGAAATACATTCTGTCAATTTATCATCATCTGTCTGTCTATATTGTTTACCTTTCAGGATCAAATATGAAAAAAAATGTCTATATCCATTTTTTTCCCAAGCATTGTCCACTGAAATGATTTGTTGTGGCTACAGATTAATGTTTGATTGGGAGGAAATGTTCTCCTTTACCATCTCACACTTATTCCTCTTTAGAAAATGAATGAATGAATGCATACTCACTTCACATGGCGTTCTGATACATGCACAGCGTATACAATAAGTGGTCCATTTACATTTAGTACCCTGTTGTATTTTCTCTCTTGACAGCAGGAGGGTGCTACTGCGTCATCACATAATGGGACTTTTGTGAGTTGTTCACTGTGTGTACAACAATCTTAAAGATTTAGTTGATTTGAAAACATTATAATTTATGTGTAAAACCAAAGATAGGCTGTTATCTGAAAATCTACAAAGGTTGTTTATTTTCAAATCAATGATGAGGATCTTTAATTTTAAAAGTGTGTACTCACGTACTGCATTAAAGCACATGTGTATTTCAGTATATGGAGTGAAACTGAAATTCTCTATCAATCTCTGTCAATCACTTAACATGCTCAAATACTATGCAATTTAAAAGAATGTATAAAGGAAAAACAATTGCACATTATGAACTTATTGGGTAACATTTATGTTAACATGACTGTAATTGATTGCATCTGAGTATAAATTGTTGAATTTAATATGATCTGCGAAAAGATAAAGGTAATCAACGAACGGTTGGCCATCCATATTTCCAGTATTTTATGTTTTGATTAAGAAAGGGGCAGTTAATGTAAGTTTACCTTCTTCCTGCACCCGTTTTGTTCATGGAATGTAAGTGCGTTGGGTGAAAGTGTATTACGTGTCTTGTATAATTGTGTAACTGAAATGAGCAAAACAAACCAAATATTTAATCGACTCATTCCAAATGAAACACTTAAGAAATATTCAAGATTTCTTTTTAATCAAAGCAGAAGTGTACACATTATCAGCACAAACCAACATAAAAATACACAGATGATTCAAAAAATACATTGAATAAAGCGAGATCGTTTAAGATGAATTATCCAAATATTTGCTATTTGACTATTTACAGTAACTTATTAAAATATCAAACTTTTTCCACATTTCTTTTTGCATTTAACACAATGTCTTCACAATCTATTTAAGAATGATATTATTTTTATTTTCATGTTGATCATGGCCACAGACTATTGTACCTCGTTAAATTACATTTTAGCTGCTGACTACTATTAAGAACATTCATGTGCCGTGGTGTGAGTTACATGTATTCAAGGCCTTGTATTCAATACAAACCATCGAGTCTTCTTTTATTCACAAATCCAAAAATAGTCACTTCCTTTGTACACTCCGTATTGTATTAAAAAATCCTAAAAATCAGCAACATTTCTGAAGTTCTTTAGAAAACAATTACTGATCTTAGACCAGTTTACAGGTACATTAGGTCCTATTGATGCATACAAAACAGACAATCTAATTTCAGAGTTTCTCTATTTCCGTTGTCTCTGATATTTATCATGAGATGATATTTCATACATTTGCACATAATCACAAATCGACATTTGATGTTCCTTAGTGACAGACTTGCACATAAAGAACGAGAAGGACAGAGACCATTTTCTTCACTTAATGATGCCCAGTCAAGCAAGACATTAGTCCAAAAAATCTACAGCTGAACAAAGCAAAGGTTTAGATGGCATGTTTAAAAAAAAAAAATCTTAAATAAGACTGAATCGCCATAATGTTTAAGAGCTTGTGCCTTATTGGCATGAAATTGTTGTAAAACCTGAGCTGAAAAACAGTATATTAGTTTAAGGTGACCACAAAAATGCACAGCATGTTTTGTTAAACCCTTATTTTGGCATTTCGTTAGTTCAATTTGAAAGTGACATATTGAAGTTTTAAGTGCTGCACATTGCAGCTTTGATGAGCTCTTAGTTATTGCAACCCCACCGAGAGTCAGGGGGGGGGGAAGAAGCAGCAGGATAAAGTCTAACCGCAGACACTGAACAGGGATTGCTAATAACATAACTTGGATGATGAATATGAGACAAGGAAACTGATCCAGTGTCAGCTTCTTTGACACAGCGCAGAGAGAAGTCATGGATCTGTCTGTGAGGAAGGCGAGGGGCTGGCTGGAGGACAAAGAGGCTGGGGAAAGTGTTTGTACTTCTCTGGGGCAGCACCCTGAGGGGGCGATGGGATGGGAGTGTCTGGAGAGGCTGCAGGGACAAAGAGACATTTTATTTAGTCTTTCTTCAAATTGAAATGTTTTGTGTGGAAAAAAAAGTATATATATAGTCTGGAAAATGTATCCACAGTGGCCCACGGGAAATGTTATATCTGCAGCTGCTGCTTTATAGATAGAGTTCCCATCAATCTTGTGTGGCCATTAGGTGGTGTAATATAGCCAAATGCATTTTTTATTTTTAAATGAAAGCATACAATACAGCCAATATTCACCAATTCTTGTAAATGTTAACATTTTATGGTTTCTTTAATATTCAGGATGCCTATTTATTAGTTTAGTTTATGGTAAGTTAATGGAAACACATCTGGCACACAGTTTTGTGACATTTCAACAGAAGAGATAGATTGGACATGCACTTGCCTTTAACATTTCTTACGTGTTTGTGCCGGCCCGACTGAATGCAGTTTGTGTGATTGAATGCATGTCTCACAGTCGTGGAGTATGTGGCTCTTACCTATCAGTGGAGTGTGAGCAACAGGCATGGTGCTGATGACCAGTGTGTGTCCAGTCAAAGGGTCTTGGGCCAGCTGGGTGTGTGCTTGGTGGTGCAGGTGTGTTGGCTCTGACGTAAGGCCTTAACACATAACACATGGACTCAGTGATCAAGCCTATTTAACTCGACTCACGATCTAATATGTCACAAACACAAATAACATTTTGCAAAGATCACATAATTTCATTGTTTGGTTAGCTTGTTTTTTGGTTAAATATATACAGTTTGTCAGCATCGCTATCTTTTAACAGTTGCTTATTCACTTTACTAAATATATAATCATCATAACAATATTTGAATAGCAGTGTTTTTGTTGTGTTAGTTCAACATTGCAGGATGCTGAAAAGTGAAGCACACACAGCTCTTTCTGTACACAGTCTTCTAAGTCAGGGTGTCATATCCTGGAGTTGTTTTTAGCATGTAGGGTGAAAAATGGAAGACATATTTAGAGATGACTTAGTACTTTATTCTCATCTTGTGCTTGAGTTGACTGTCATGGCCCTGCTTAGAATATGTTTGATGCATTCTACCTTTAACTACAGACTCGCTTTTTTATACATATTTATATATGTTTGCACCGAGCGGCATCTCTTGTACCAAGTTGTCTATTTTGGCTTTGCCTAATATACTGTAAATGCAGAGTGATGCTTTCTTTCTGCAAAATCCAAAAAACTTTTTACCCATAGTATATATCCAGGAATACTTTTTCTGAATATGTAGCCGATACTTTTTTTTTACATTGCTTCATTCGTGTACAGGATCTCCACTGGAGCATTTGTTTGTCTTGCTGAAGGTCAACCTATTTTTCTGTCCACAGTTTTACAAGCACAGACGTGGGCCCGGTCTCACCTCCCAGCAGCATCTCGTGCAGCAGGTTGTCTATCTTGGCCAGGCCGCAGAGCTTAATGAACTGGAGCTGTTCGATCATCTGCCAGGTGATGCTCTGCAGGGTGGGCAGCAGTAGTAACAGCTCTCCAAAACGACCCCTGGAGTCATACTGACGGTCATTGATGTAGTCCTCCAGACTCATCTGGACCTGTACACACACAAGGCCAAGTCTCCATTGGTATAAGTTACCTTGCCCTTGTAAGTTCACTGATATGTTATATATTTGTGTAAAAATGCAAAATAGAATGCAAAGTATAATGAATATTGAAAGTAAGGCTGTTCTTTTTTATTGGAAATTATAATAGAGCATAATAGAAAAGAACTGCAGCTCTGCAATAAGCTACAAGGGTCAAATGCTCGACCTACCTGCAGACGCATGGCCTTGATCTTCGATGGGTCCCGTAAAGACTTTGCATCTGCAGATTAGGAGGCAAAGCGTGAAGTGGGGGGTGGATTGAAGAGGGTGGGGGGTGGTTGAAGGACAGGAGGGTGAAGAAAAAAAGAAGAAAGATCAGGGATGGGATTGAGGATATGAGAGGAATTGATGGAATGATTATGGTCAAACTGGGGCATGAAGGCAAAATGAGGGGATTTAGTGAAGGGAGAGTAAAGGGGGGCAGGTAACATAAGATGGGGGCAGGGATGATGGTCACACCAGGCATAGGAGACACTGGGATTGGGATCCAACTCTGAGGGGGAAATGTAACCAGGTGGGTGGGATTGGATGGGAAAAGAGGGATCTGGACAGAAACGATAATGGAAATGGGACAAGGTAATCATTAAGAATTATTTTACAGGCTAGATTTTCAATCTTTTTGCTGGTTTTATGCTCCAATCTTTTCTTGAAATATTAAACAAGAAATTTATGTAATTTAGTTATCTTTTAAAGGAGAGCTATTATGCTCATTTTCAGGTTCATAATTTTATTTTGCGTTGCTACTAGAATCCCTTACTCATCTTTTCATTTACTGTGACAAAAAGATGGAAATTTTAATTACAAATACAGACAATAGTTCTTGAATGAAGAGGCAAGAGCTGGAAAACAGGGCAAGCACTCATCCCCAGGAAGAGTAGAGAGATTTTTTTTTATTACCTGGGTCAAAGAAGACAATGGCCTTGAGCGCCGCATACTCGTTGTCGTCTATCTGAATATCCTGGAAGGGCTGGACCAGCTCGTCCAGCACTCGGTTGGCTACCCGACAGATCTCTGCTTCAGGACTGTTCCTGTGGATCACACAGCCATTACCTGCAGACACAGAGCGTATCAGTCAGCGGTTGTGTTGTAGGGAATCAACAGGAGGCTAGTGTGTCGGTGTGGAAGCGTGAAGGGAATAGTTTTATACTTTTAGCCTTGAGAGAAAGATAAGTTGGATCTTGTAGATTTTTTTCAGGCCTATTTAAGGGTTC